>NW_026551802.1:0-61435 GCF_027596085.1 Anoplopoma fimbria | reverse complement strand
ATGTATATTTATGTAGCAAAGCACCAAAGCTACTAGACTACAACGCAGGAATAAGGAATAATAAAATCATAAACAAGGACACTAGGTCAGAGAGCAGTCAGTCGTCTTTTATTGTACAAACATTTTGCAATAATAAGCTGTTAAGCTTTCAAGCAGGACTTATTGAACTAGGGACAAGTGATATACAACTTAAAATACCTAACCGACTTTTATAAAATAGGTAACATGCAGTGAATCTACACTTCACTCAGGTGATAGTAAATAATGACCTCAGATCATTGGGGCCTGGCTTGAAACTATAAGAACGGAAATGGGAAATGTGGAGAATACATCTTAAAAACAGCAGCTGACAACCATACCGATGGCCATGTGATCAAAGGCTCTGAAATTAAATAAAATTGCAATTATGAACCAAAACATCAAAACATAAAAGATAAATGCTAAATATATAGTAAGGAACCATTGCTAAATTAGTTTTGAGAACATGTAAAGCTGTGACTAAAATCAAAGCATGAAACCTGTTTCAAGCTACCAGTTTTAATTGTTAAGTTAAAGCCCAACAGTACATACTTGCCACGTCTTTTTGTTTGCCAACATACAACACGAACAGGAAGTGGTAGGACCCCAGACAACAAGATATGTCCGTGACTAGGCCTGTGTTTATATGTCCTGTTATGTGGGCGGAGACTTACATCAATAATTGGCTACACCTGCCCTACTCACCAGTTCCTGGTGGCTACATTTAGGTGTACAGCCACAGCTAGCTTAGGCATCTAAGTTTGAATATTATATATAAATTGACTGCATTTAAATGAACTTTTATCAAGCACATGACAACAAGATTTAGGGTTAAGTGTCTAACCCTGCAATTACTGTACAACTCGGTTGCTTTACTTCCTGAGCCACGGCTACACATATTGTGGCTTTAAATAAAAAGATCACAACAAAAGTGCACTTTGGTACAAAACGAGCTGCATTGCCCCCTCTGCTAAGACCCCTTTAAACATATACATGAACTTTATAAAAAGGGTCAGAGCAGACTGTATCTGCTGAGGAGACTGAGGTCCTTTGGAGAACAGGGAGCACTCCTGAAGACCTTCTTTGACTCTGTGGTGGCATCAGCCATTTTTTATGCAGTGGTCTGCTGGAGCAGCAGCATCTCGACAGCCGACAGGAAGAGACTAAACAAACTTGTCAAGAAGGCCAGCAGTGTGCCGGGGTGTCCACTGGATACGGTGGAAGTAGTGGGAGACAGGAGGATGATGGCCAAGCTATCATCCCTGATGGACAACACCTCCCACCCCATGCAGGACACCCTGGCAGCTCTGTGCAGCTCCTTCAGCCACCGGCTGCTTCACCCCGGTGTGTGAAGGAGAGGTACCGCAGGTCCTTCCTTCCTGCTGCTGTCAGGTTGCACAACCAGCTCTGCTCCCAGCAGACCACACGACACTAATACACTGTGCAATACAATAGTTATAATAGTTTCTGTCTGTATATATAATATTTCCGTTACTGTGGATTCTTTACTGTCCTTTACTGTTTTTTTTACTGTTTTTTATGGCTCATTTGCTTATTTATGATACTTATTTTGATCTTGTTTTTTTTGACTATATCTCTTGTTTGCACTATCCTCTATGCTGCTGTAATCCTGTAAATGTCCCCGCTGCGGGACTAATAAAGGATTATCTTATCTTATCTTATACATCTTTAAGTACTGACAACACTTTTATTCACCTTCTTCTACTTCTCTCCCAGTACGCTTTTATTTTTAATTGTTGATTTACTTTTTTGACAGAACTCTTTCGTTTGAATCCGACATCGACCACATTGTCAAAACAGCCTTTTTTATCATCTCAAAAATATTGCCCTCCTCCGCCAACCCCTCTCCTTTTCTTCTGCTGAAATCCTCATCCACTCATTCATCACCTCAACTACTAACCTCCTCAAGCCAACAACTAGGACCGAGTATCGAACAGAGGTGACAGGGCCTTTTTTATGCTACTGCCTCCCATCATCTGGAACTCTCTTCCCACTCATATCCGGACTTCAGCTTCACTCCGTTACATCCAAAAAAACACTAAAAACACACTTATTTAAGTCTGCTTTTAATGTCTAACCATTTAACGTGTCTGTCCTTCCTGCTTAATTGTCTAGGATGTATGTTTTAAAATATTTATCTCTATTTTATCCCCTTTGTAAAGTGTATCTGACTTTTTTGAAAAGCGCTATTTAAATAAAATGTATTATTATTTATGTTTTATTCTCATTGAATCTAACTGCTTCCCTTTCTGTAAAATATGATATACTTCAACCTCATACATACACACCAGCATCAAATATAAAATATGAATATCAACCCCATCTTGCACTAAAGCTCGTCCTATGTTTAATGTAAAGCTTGTTTCACTACATTATGTCTCATCTGTCTGCGATGAATCACCTGTTGTGTTTTCTCTCTCTTTCCAAATTCAAAAAAAGGAAAGAAACATTAATTGTTAAGTGACTCCTCCATGCTATACAGTCCTTCTATCTCCCCCATTATTTCCTTCACATTGGAGTACACTGCCACATCCTCACCTCCTTCCTCGTCCTTCGGCAGATACTGTTTTGTCTCCTCATCTTCCCCTACCATCACCTCCTCCTCTTCACTGCCCTCCACCATTGCTACCTCCTCAGCACCATCGTTTTGTCTCTCCTCTTTTGCTTTGTTTTTGATTTTGGCATACACTGTATCTTTGGTCTCTTGGGTATTCTCTGCCCCTAAGGGACTCTTCCTTTTCACCAAGGAAAAGTCGATGGCAGAGTACTCCAACTCTTTTGGTTCCACATCACCACCAGAGGCAGATTGCCCAGCAGCTGTAGCTCCTTCTTCAGATTCCCCTTGGTCATTGTCCACTCCTTGACCAGCATCTAACTGTGAGGTGCAATTCAGAAGTTATAAATAATTTGCCAACTGATACACAAAATTTCTACATCCAGGCAACAACTGGTTCCTACTCAAATCTCTAAGCTTTGAAATTCAGCCTGAAACACTTAAACATTAAACTATATCATCCGTAAACTGTTAAAATGACCATGACAATATTTTTTCTTAATTGTAGTTAACATGCTGCTGTGCGTTGATGCAGTGCAGTCTTGTTAAAATCAGTCTATACCTACAAATGCCTTGCAGTGCAACAATAAGAGCACTCTGACCGTGTGAAAGTAAGTGAAACAAAAGAAAAGCTATGGCAATGCTAGTCTCCTCACAAGACTAATCTTTCAGCAAACAGTTAAACTAATATACTGCACACAGTAAAAGTCAGCTGTGGGAATATAAATACCAGTGGAACCGCTTGAGTCGTCACCATCTCCAGAGCCTCAGCAGAGTTCTTCTGTTTATTTCTGGAAATTGAAAATTAATTAAACAAGAACAAATGTTACAAACAAGCAATGAAAAAGAAAGAATTATTGAATCTCTCACAAAATTGTTTAATAAACTTAAATGTTTCAGCCCACAAACTTCACATCACTATAACCTTTATTTAATCAGGTAATCATAAAAGCTAACCTATATTTTTGACTGCGCTCTTCCTACTTAAAAGGCACGCTTGTTTTTATCATTTAAAGTTTAATTTTAGGAAAGTTAATTTAGGTGGAACAATATCACTTCACAGCAAAAATGTTTTGGATCAAACGCAAACAAAGCCGACTGGACTTTCATTATGGGGTTTCTATTTTCTCCCTATTTCCTGTGATCGCTCCAGATTTCCCCAAAACTCAAAAGGCATTCAGATTTGCTGAATTGAAAACTCTAAATATGTGTCAAGGTGTTCGTCTTACTATATGAATTGGCCCTGTAATACATTGAAGATGTGTCCAGTTGTCCAAGAGACAACCTTCTATTACACTGTATTTCGCAATTTCAGATTAAAATGGGAAATCTGCGTTGCATTACCAAAAAACTATTATTATAACAATAAAAAACACAAGAAGTCATAATCCTGACAAGTTTCTAGTGTATGCAAACTGATTATGTATACTATATGGGTATATTAATACATTTATATATGCCTGTATTTTGGTAGAAAAAAATCTAAAATGTTGGCGGTATACCTTTGAATAAGGTTAGCATTAATGCCAAGTATTATGATTTGCTGTAAAATGGATTAAGTATGCTAAAACACTGTTGTGGTCCTTAATGACTGATAATGAATAATGAAATAAAATAAAGAAAAGCAAAGTGTGGATGACAAAAAAATCTCAGTTATGCAAATGAAATAAATAACAAGAGTACCTGCAGCATTTTATGGCCAAACAGCAGATCGTTGATGCAAGAAGTATCCCAATGAAAAACGCAATGATGGCTTGTGGCTGTAAAAAATGCATTGAGTAGATCTGGAATGGAGAAGAACAAACTGTTAAAAGAAACTAGTCCTGATCGCTGCTGCTTCATGTTAGAAATATTTATAAAAATTAGCTTTTAATAATGTCATAATGTAGTGGTCTAGAGTTGAGGAGGGTTTTTATGAGTCACAATTACCGTTTTGTTTTAACTCCTTTGTTCTGACTGTGAGGTTCTCTTTTGCTTCCCCAATTTCATTGGTGCTGACACATTCAACAGTGGTGGAGTTGAGATCTTTTACAGATTTGGCGAAGCTGATGACGATGTGGTTTGACTTATTGGTAGTGAAAGAGTATTCAGTGCGAGTCTCCAACATCGGCCATTTGATGGTGGGTAAAGGGAAACCCTCACTGATGCACACACAGGTCAGGACCTCCCACTGAACCTCACATGCAGAGCTACTGAAGACCTTTGGATGAACTGCAAATACAAAGGAAAAAACTCATCAACAGAGTAAACATGCAGTAAAACAATATGAACATCTTTTAAACTAGACTAGTACAGTCTACTTACATTTTACATTTACTTCAGCAGGTGTGGTCAGAGTAGTGTTCTGGTGCTTTGCTGTACAGATGTACTCTCCAGAATATTCTGCTGTCACATTAAGGATGATGAGAGTGGCTGTTCCAGTGTTGTTCTTCAGGATGGTTGTATTTTCACTTTGCAGGTTTTTGTTGGAGCCAAGTTTAGTCCAGGTGATAACAGAGGGGGGGGAACTCTCAACACTGCAGGTTAGATTTAGAGCATCACCCTCCTTAACAGTTGTCATTCCGGTGATCACAGGTTTCTTCACATCTTTAAGACAAACATCATGAAAAACTTTAAGAATTTGTTTGACAATTTTTTTAATCAGAAATAGGCTGAAAACCAGCTGGGAGCCTTAAAAACACTCAATAAGTGTGACATTTTTTTAATAAAAGGATTACGTTGGTTAAAACTCAATATGAGAGAAAAAAGCGAGCGAGAGAGTGAATAAAGAGAGGGAAAGCCAAAAACAGAGAGAACAAAGCCATAAATCAGAAGAATACAACGTTATTTTCTGATTGTTTCACGGAGGTTAATTTCTAAAGCTTAACACCTCCTCACAAACCTGCAGGGAAGGGTGGTGTTCAGATGTTTTGTTGTGCATATGTACTGTCCAAAATATTATTTTGGCACCTTAAGGATGACAAGTGTGGCTGTTCCAGTGTCATTGTTCGGATCATGACTTTGTTCAAATCTATCTATACAATGTTCTAATGCCTCAAATTCCCAACATTTCGGCAAGAACACCGTTGATGTTTAATTTTGATTTCATGACAGTTTACATTTACTTTGTGATTGTTGAAATATTTTTGGGGCAGTCCAGAGATGGTGTAAAAAAAAAAAAGAAAAAGTAAGTCTGGAGCCTTGCTGTCAATTATAGCTCTAAGAAAGAAAATCGTAATCTGCAAAAAATGGAATCAGCAGGTCAGACAAAATTGGATCAAAATTTGCAACTTTTCTCACCAAACACTGTTGATGTGGAAAAATTCCACACATCTCAGAAGAAAATCCAAAATTACATGAGAGCACATCTCTTAGTAAATATTTTAGAAAAAACTCATCAACAGAGCAAACATGCAGTAAAACAATATGAACATCTTTTAAACTAGACTAGTACAGTCTACTTACATTTTACATTTACTTCAGCAGGTGTGGTCAGAGTAGTGTTCTGGTGCTTTGCTGTACAGATGTACTCTCCAGAACATTCTGCTGTCACATTAAGGATGATGAGAGTGGCTGTTCCAGTGTTGTTCTTCAGGACGCTTGTATTTTCACTTTGCAGGTTTTTGTTGGAGCCAAGTTTAGTCCAGGTGATAACAGAGGGGGGGGAACTCTCAACACTGCAGGTTAGATTTAGAGCATCACCCTCCTTAACAGTTGTCATTCCGGTGATCACAGGTTTCTTCACATCTTTAAGACAAACATCATGAAAAACTTTAAGAATTTGACTGACAATTTATTTTATCCTAAATAGGCTGAAAACCAGCTGGGAGCCTTAAAAACACTCAATAAGTGTGACATTTTTTTTAATAAATATGGATTACGTTGGTTAAAACTCAATATGAGAGAAAAAAGCGAGCGAGAGAGTGAATAAAGAGAGGGAAAGCCAAAAACAGAGAGAACAAAGCCATAAATCAGAAGAATACAACGTTATTTTCTGATTGTTTCACGGAGGTTAATTTCTAAAGCTTAACACCTCCTCACAAACCTGCAGGGAAGGGTGGTGTTCAGATGTTTTGTTGTGCAGATGTACTGTCCAAAATATTATTTTGGCACCTTAAGGATGACAAGTGTGGCTGTTCCAGTGTCATTGTTCGGATCTTGACTTCGTTCAAATCTATCTATACAATGTTCTAATGCCTGCAAATTCCCAAAATTTCGGCAAGAACACTGTTGTTGTAATTTTAATTTCATGACAGTTTACATTGACTTTGTGATTGTTGAAATATTTTTGGGGCAGTCCAGAGATGGTGTAAAAAGAAAAAAGAAAAAGTAAGTCTGGAGCCTTGCTGTCAATTATAGCTCTAAGAAAGCAAATCGTGAATCGGCAAAAAATGGAATCGGCAGGTCAGTCAAAATTGGATCAAAATTTGCAACTTTTCTGACTAAACACTGTTGATGTGGAAAAATTAAACACAAACACAAAAATCCGAAATGACATGAGAGCACATCTCTTAAAAAACATTTTAGATAAAAAAGTAAAGGTAATAATAAAGTGCAGTATGTGCTATACTCACAGGTCACATTCAGAGTCACTGTCTCCTCTGTAGTGATGTTGTTTGTGAAGCTGACCTTACAGGTGACGTTGGAGCCGTGTTGTTCAGCTGAAGGGTTAAAGGTCAAAGTTGAGCTGTGTTTCTTTGTGACAGCAGTCAGATCCTCAGTCATGAAAGCAGTGATGTTTCCTGCTCCTCTCCACGTCCAGGTGACTTTAGGATCAGATCCAGAGCAGAGACCAGGAGCAGTGCAGGTCAGTGTGGTCTGCTGTCCCTCTGTCAGAGGAGGAACCATCACTGTGGGATTCTGGGTCAGACCTAAAGTGAGAGATGTCATCAGACAGTGGAATCAGGTGATCAGGCTGAAAGTCACCATTAATTTAACTTCTGACTAAAACAATCTGATACTTTGTTAAATATCTCGATGGGACAATAAGTAGGAGTTGTATCAGGAATTGCCGCAGTTCCTACTTGTTGCCCACAGAGGTCGACAAATGCCAAACATTATTTAATTCTCCATTCAGACTATAAATACAGCAGATATGTTGAATAGAATGAACATCTTCACAGTGTGTATTTGTTGTAGTGCTTCATACCTTTAACAGAGACATTTGATTTTAGCTGGAATGTAAATCCCTTGTTGTTATTATACTGGGAATACTCAATTCTGAGCTGATATGATCCAGAGTCTGACTCAGTGAGGTCATTGATGATGATGCTGCAGTTCCTCTGACTCATGTCAGGCTCCAACAGTGAAACTCGTCCCATAAACCCAGACTGAACTTGATTGCTCTCGTCAGTGCTGAATATAATGTCCGACCTCTGACAATATTTTGTAGATGGTTCACATTTCATAAACAACATATGTTGAAGTGTAAAGCCATTAGTACTGTTGAAAGAACACGGTATCACAACACAGAGTCCAGCCTCTGCTTTTATTTCTCCTCCTGTGAGAGTGATACAGAATTGTTCTTGACACCATGTTATTTCCCCCACTGAAGCACCTGTTAATGGAAACAGTGAGACAAAAGCAGGGAAAGTAGATATTTAAATCTTGACAATACTTCATGATATTTAATAAATGGTGAAGGAAGGTTTTTGTTTTACAAAAAATTACTTCACAAAATAAGTAAATTATATAAGCACAAATACGTCTATTCATGCCAAAGCACCCAACTGAGTCAATAGCTGCTTTGAGTAATGTCTCTTATGAGGACATTTATAGTGGCAAACTGATGCTCTCTTTATAATATCTGTATTGTTGGCATCATAACAAGATCATAATAAAAGATGCAAACCTGTATCAGCAGTGATGCCTCTCACAGAGAAAAGAAGAGTCGCCCAGATGAGAACAAACATCCTGATTTGATGATTGAGACAGTCCGTTTCTTTTCCTGTCAGAAGTACAAACATTCTTAACATTCAAATGTTTCACTTGGTGAAACTGGAACCACGGTTGACAGCACAGATTTAAATACATGATGTTGCGGGTTCACGTTTTCTTTGATCACATTGATAATTTGTCTAACATCATCTTGAGGGTTGTGAGTCCCACAAAATGTTTTATTTCCAAGCACTTTGTAATATATGTTCCATAAAACTGCTAAATAAATGAATTTAAAATATCTGTAGCTGCTTTATCTACAATCCCCCGAACACCACCAATAAAAAGCACACATTAGTTTACAAGTTAAGTGACTAATTCTAAAAAGCATTTTTTATGACATAAGAAAGTTATTTCTACAGTTTCCATTTATAAAAAAAAGTAAGGTAAAAGTTGTGTTTTACCTCTTTTCCTCTTGATCTCCTGTTCTCTTCTCACCACAGTGATCTCTGCTCCGTGTCTCTGCTCTGAACTGACTCTTCCTCTCTTCGTCTTCCTTTTGTACTTTGTTCCTCTTTGCTCTGCAACTATTTTCAAGGAAGTGTCTCTTCACACTGCTGGCCTTCATTAGACTGCCACACTCAAATCTCTCGAATATGTGAAAATGTTAATATGAATAAATACTGTTTATCAAGTTGATGATGTCCGACACTGAAAAATGAAATATAACGATCTTGCTTTTTTCTTAATTGTCTTCAGGACAGTGAATGTGTGATGAACTCAGAGAAAGGAAGTACCATATGTGTGCTTGAGAAAAAAGTGTCACATAAAGAAACAAAGTATCTCATCTACCAACTATCCTTCTACATTGTAATGCACAATACAGCACAGACATGTGCATAGTGGGAGGGTGGTGGATGTGCACGCATGTGAATGGTCTGTATTACGACATGCCGTCTTGAATCATCTGCAAGAACCTCTAAATTTAGTAGTTTTTATGGTTTATTGTGCAACATCATTAAGTTGTGCTCTCAGAAAAGTCTCGGAAGTGATCATTCATTTAAACATTGCCTTACATGGCAGCACCATATTCTTTCTAATAACTTCCTGTTGACACTTTGAGATAGTAGATTATGACTAAAACTATATTTAGTTGCAAAATGGCTACATGTTTGTTCTCATCAGCTTCTATATGCTGCATATTGAACACTCACTACAGAACCAATATTGCAGAATGTACCAGACGGAAAAAATCAATCAGTTTTGTTGTGACTCAAAACTCATGATTTCATCCTGAACATAAATGAGTGTTTTCTGTTTAAAAGCAGTCAAGTTGAATCCTGTAACAAATTAAAAAGGGAAGTAAGCGATGACTTCCGTAACAAGAACATTAACAGGGTTTTAGAGACAAATTGGGCCAAACATTTTAGCAGGTTGAAAACACAGATCAATCTGTTTTTTTAATTAAAATTGACAAACTAATGTACAATTTGTAGTTTGACAATATATTTTATATAAAAATGAATGCAGTTTAAAGGAGAGTGTAACTTTTTTCAAACCTGTCTCGAAACAATGCTAACATGCATATGTCCATACTGGCCCTAAAGACAGCCCAACTAAAGTCAATTCCACTGTGATAGATGGAGACAACATCTACAGTCCTTATTCTGTGAAAACATGCATCATTAAGTTCAGCTGAAGCTATATAAAGCAGTCTGAGTTAGACAGCTCCACTTGTTATCTACAAAAGTTCTTCTTTTAAGTATGACATTTGCTCTGTGTCACTACCCTCCACTACAAATCAGCAAAAAAAAAGAGAACATTTCGTATCAGAGGAACTATAACGTTGGAACATAAAGGGAAATTTTCACAAGATGATTTCACTAGATTAAAAAAAAAAAAAGTTCAAATACAACAAAAGTTAATAAAATGTTATGTCTCTACCAGATTTCATGACAATCCATCCAATAGCTGTTTCGACAGTTACTTAAAAAACACAGTCCAACCTGATGGTGGAGCAAGAGGAAAAGTCACAGGGTGAACAAAGTCATTGGGGTTCATCCCCTGGGGAACATGAATAACATTAAATGGGAATCCATCCAATAGTTGTTGAGATATTTCAGTCTGGCCCAAAGTGGTGGGACAAACAGATCATCAGACAGACCGATGTTGTCATCCTTTGAACCACGCTGATAAGAGACACCTCATCCCCCCAGGCAGAGAAATGTGGGCCATTCAGAAGAGCTTTGGGCTGACCAGAGAGACTCTGAAGGCACATGCTTATCCTGGTTAAACAATATGTATCTAACGTAGGTACACTTCAGCTCTCTGAAGCAGAGAGGATGGAGGTGGTTGTCCCTTTATACGCCACTGGAGTAATGGCGGAGTAAACAATAACACTTGAATAAGGAAACTCTGTCCAACTTCCAGTCCACCCTCAGTTGAATGAATGGATTTGCACAGCCGAAGAGTTTCTGTCACTTCAGTTTACCACAGGCTGAATGTGGCATTTAAAGACCATAGCTGTTAGAAACTGTTCACATGGACCGCCATTAACTCACTGAAATAACAATCCATCATCAGTCCATTACATCAATCCATCACAACTGACTACAGCGAAGCAACTTTATCCTCAAGCAACTCTACAATGCAACAGTCCTTAAATCTCAGACATTATATCCTTCACGTTAGAGTACACTTCAGCGTCCTCCCCGTCGTCCTCTGCAGGGACACAATGCTTAGTCTCTTCATCCTCCATGATCATCACCCCCTCCAAGACACAACCTTCCTCTCCGCTATTGTTTTCTGTTTCCTCTTTTACTTCTTTCTTGATTTCAGCGTACTCTGTCTCTGTGGTCTCTTTCTTCTTTGCTGCCTCTCTGGGATTCTTTCTTTTCAACAGGGAGAAATCAATGCTGGCGTACTCCACATCTGTAGGTCCACCATTGAGATCAGGGGCTGCTTGCTCTGCCGCCGCAGCTCCTTCTTCTCCTTCGGCTAACTCTTGGTAGTAGGTCTGATCATCCTCGACTGTTTGACCAGCATCTATCTGTCAGGTACAATGTAATTATACAACTAATTTAGAAGCCGCTACATGAAGGAAACAGTACCGTTTAAAAAAATCAGTTTGAAGCTTTATGCCCTTAAACACTTCTATTACTTCAACAACCTTCATCCTTATGTGCTGTATTTTTGGTACTGTCTAACTTGAATGTAATGTCCATGTATACTAAAATATATATATATATATACACATCTATATAGTATAAACGCCACATAGTATTTTTTACAACAATATTCTCCATTGGCATCTAACACTCTGAGGATATCGACTTACGTTACTTTTAAACATTTCATTTTTCTTAATTAGGTGCCAAAACTATTTAAAATGTAAATATACATTTGGTGTCTGAATTACTTTTTTGTCTCTGTTAAAATAGTCACTATCAAGAAAGAAGAAAAACAACATCACCGGTGATCACAACATTTTGAGCAGAATGAATAGAAATACCAGTGGATCCTCTAGACTGGTCACCATCTCCACAGTTCCATCCAGCTTTCTGGAGATCTTCTGATTTTTCTGGGAAAATTTGTTTTAAATGGTAACAAATTAACATTTATTAAGGTATGTTATTCACAAACAGCAGTAACAAATTAATATTTTGATTTAATAGTGTACCTGTGGCATTTTGTGATCAAACAGAAAATGACTGCTGAAAGAATTGCACCAATCGAAAAGGCAATGATGACTTCCAACCATGAAACTAGATCTTTGGACTCATCTGCAATGAAGGGGAACAAAAGATAAAAATGTCTGTCTGTGTCGTTCTGAACGCTAATATACCATATTTTTATTTTCTTCTGACAGACAAATACAAAAGGTCACAGTGGAAAAAATGAGGGTTAAGATGTCATGAAGCAGTGGTCTACAGTAGCTTAACTGTTTTAGTTGAGAACACTTACCATCTTGTTCTGACATTTGTATGTGAATGATGAGGTTTTCTTTAGCTTCCCCATTTTCATTGCTGCTGACACAATTAACAGAAGTGTTGCTGTGGTCTTTTACAGTTAGAGTGGCGGTGCTGTTGACTGTGTGGTTTGACACAGTGGTGATGACAGAGTACTCAGTGTGGTTCTCCAACAGCGGCCATTTGATGGTGGGTAATGGAAACCCCTCACTGATGCACACACAGGTCAGGACCTCCGACTGAACCACACACCCAGAGTTTTTTAAGATCTTTGAAAACCCTGTAAGCACACAAGCAGAATCACAATGTTTATTTATTTTATTTTTTTATTTTATTTGCATAATTGAAAAACATAAAAACATTACATAGATAAATAATATTACAAGGCAGGAAGAGGCAGAAAGCCCACTGGGCTTATTTGAAGCCTCCACCTAAATAATATAAAAAAAATCACAATACTATAACTCATACAAAAGAATATACATATGTTATGAATATTGTTGAAGAATGTTTACAAGATATGATTTATAATAACAAAACATTATAAACAACAAAAATAGAAAGAAATAAGAGTGTGTGTATGTGTGTGTGTGTGTGTGTGTGTGTGTGTGTGTGTGTGTGTGTGTGTGTGTGTGTGTGTGTGTGTGTGTGTGTGTGTGTGTGTGTGTGTGCGTGTGTTCATATGTGTGCATTTGTGTGCATGAGAGAATAATCCGGGTTTGATTTTGATCAAGGTCATTTGGGTTTGTACCCCTGCATTTACAACAACTACAGATTAAAAATACAAACTGAATGTCACAACAAAAGGCTGATAGTGTGAAGTGTGAATGTAAACTTCCTTTCAGTAAAATCTACTTACAAGTAACGGTTACATCAGCATATGTAGTCACAGTCTTGTCCAGGTGTTGTGTTGTACAGACGTACTGTCCGGAATATTCTGCCGTCACATTAGGGATGAAAAGTGTGGCTGATCCAGTGTCGTTCTGCAGGTCGGGGTCAAGTCCATTGTGCAGCTTCTCGTTGGAGCCAAATACAGTCCATTTGATATGAGATGGAGGAAAACTTTCAACGCTACAGGTTAAATTCAGAGCATCTCCCTTCTCAACAGTTGTATTTCCAGTGATAACAGGTTCCTTCATATCTGTGAAGCAAAATTATAAATAAATTATTTCAAGTTAAGATATGGTGAGGAGGTTGGAAACATACAAGATCTTTTGTGATTTCATTAATGCATTGTCTGTTGTTATTTACTACCATGGGAGGGTGCCAACATCTAAAGATTTTCAGACTCTAAACATACTGATTTGAAAAGACAACACAAGTTTTTATGATTCTAAGGCAAATACAGTGCATATTTTTATTGAAAATGCACATTGAGGTGGTCCCACATATATTTGAAGTTTGGGGACAGTGGAAGTCATTAAGGATTAATTAAGAAGGCTTATCAAGGTTGTTCTCTGTTCTAAACATAGATGAAGTTACTTGATGAAAAGAAAGAGCAAAATACTAAAATACATTTTCCTCCCTTAGAACAGCTGTACAATGTACTTACATATGACTGTTACATCAACCCTTTCCACCAGGGTTTTATTCAGATACTTTGCTCTGCAGATGTACAGTCCTGAATCCTCTGTTGTCACATTAGAGATGGAAAAAGTGCCCATTCCACTTTCTCTCTGCATGAAGATCGCGGTGTTGTTCTCCCAATTCGTTTCTGATCCATTCAGAAAGTTTTCCTCAGAAGATTTTGTCCACGTGATGAGAGATGGAGGGAAACTTTCAACACTGCAGGTGAGATTCAGAGTCTCACCCTCCTTCACACTTGTATTCCCAGTGATTTTAAATTCTTTCACATCTATGGGACCAAATGACACACTGTTTTATACAGAGATAAACCAATCAATATTTATTATTATTATTATTATTATTATTATTATTATTATTATTATGATGATGTGTTAGAATGCCATCTTGTAAAATTTAGTTTGTTGGCAAGAAAATTGAATGAAAACTGTTGTTTGAAGGAGACGATTTTACCTCAATATAAAATAGGAATTTAAGAGGGAGTTATGACATGCTCAACTTTCTAACAATAGCTTTAATCAGCTCATTAAACATAATTAAAACTACTAATACAAAGATTTGATTTTAATCCAAGCAAGTATTTTAAATGTATTTTTTTCAATGAATTGCCTTATCATTTGAATTGTGTCATTGACTTCGGGACGGTCGAAATATTATTTGGGGACGATTCAGAGATGGTAAAAAAAAGAAGGTAAGTCAATTATAGCTCTAAGAAAGAAAATTGGATTTGACAAAAAACAGAATCAGCAGGTCAGACAAAGTCGGCAATCTGTTCATCTCCAGTATTACATTGATTGACACACAGATTTCTAACTTTTCCTGCACAAACACTGTTGAACACAGCTCAGAAAAACATCCAAAATTACATGAGTGCACATCTCTTCGTAAATATTTTAGATAGTAGAAAATAAAGGTAATAATAAAGTGCAGTATGTGCTATACTCACAGGTCACATTCAGAGTCACTGTCTCCTCTGTAGTGATGTTGTTTGTGAAGCTGACCTTACAGGTGACGTTGGAGCCGTGGTGTTCATCTGAAGGGTTAAAGGTCAAAGTTGAGCTGTGTCTCTTTGTGACAGCAGTCAGATCCTCAGTCATGAAAGCAGTGATGTTTCCTGCTCCTCTCCACGTCCAGGTGACTTTAGGATCAGATCCAGAGCAGAGACCAGGAGCAGTGCAGGTCAGTGTGGTCTGCTGTCCCTCTGTCAGAGGAGGAACCATCACTGTGGGCTTCTGGGTCAGACCTAAAGTGAGAGATGTCAATGAGTGGAATCAGGTGATCAGGCTGAAGGTCATGATGAATTTAACTTCTGACTAAAACAATCTGATACTTTGTTAAACATCTCGATGGTGCAATAAGTAGGAGTTGTATCAGGAAATGCCGCAGTTCCTACTTGTTGCCCACAGAGGTCGACAAATGCCAAACATTATTTCATTCTCCATTCAGACTATAAATACAGCAAATATGTTGAATAGAATGAACATCTTCACAGTATGTATTTGTTGTAGTGGTTCATACCTTTAACAGAGACAGTTGCTCTTTGATAGAATGTAAATCCAACATTATTCCCATACTGGAAACCATTAACTCTGAGTCGATATGATCCAGAGTCTGACTCAGTGAGGTCATTGATGATGATGCTGCAGTTCTTCTGACTCACGTCAGGCTCCAACAGTGAAACTCTTCCCATAAACCCAGACTGAACTTCTTTGTTGTTCTTGTTAGTGTGGAGTATCATGTCTGAATCACCACAACTATATTTAGATGGTTCACATTTGTACCACACCATATGTTGAGGTGTAAAGCCATAACCAGTGGTGAAAGAACACGGTATCACAACACAGAGTCCAGCCTCTGCTGTTACTTCTCCTCCTCTGAGAGTGATACAGAATCCTCTGTTACACCTTGTTATTTCCCCCACCGATTCACCTGTTAATGGAAACAGTGAAAAAAAACATGCATCTGGGTTATTTTAATATGAAAATAGACCCTAGTATTTAGAAAATAATGATTTAATAAATGATGCTTTGGTTTCATATAATTTGCTGTTGGAAGCAATTTCGATCAGACAACAGAACATTTCTGTATTTAACTCAGTTTCTTCATCCATGATTAATATGAAAAACAAAACAGACATTTAAATACCTGTTTATGCAAGTCTGAGTTTCAAAGAATGTAAATAAATGCTTAGGAGAACTAACTTCTCGTAATGTGACAGCGTGTCAGGTAAACATAAAGACATTCATCGTTATTGCCATCTATTTTGTTCATGCTTCAAATCTCTCATACAGGCATGATAATAAGATTATAATTTAGATGCATACCTGTGACAGCATTGTTGTCTCTCACAGAGAAAAGCAGAGTCGCCCAGATGAGAACAAACATCCTGATTTGATGATTGAGACAGTCAGTGTCTCCCTCCAGAGGACAAACTTTACACTGAAAGTGCAATAAACATAAGAGGAACTGAACCAAAGAAGCTCCACAGCTGACATCACAGAGCTTAATGCAGGACGTCGCACGTTCAGTTATTCCATAGTTGCAACATCTGATCTCAAAAAGATCCTTTATACTGTTAGTGAATATTTTTAAGATAATCTTTACAGCAACTGTAGCTTTGGGACAACTGAACCTTTTTACTGAATTCACCACCAACTGTGACAAATATAAATGAATACTCTCGTCCCCAAGCACTCTTTCTCATAGTCCCCCTTTACTTAACCAGTAAATCCAGTAATGTTGAAAGACAACCGCAAGAATGAATCAGTTAAACAACTTACAATTACAGTTGAAAAGAAAATGTAAACATAACTATAAATGTTGTGCTTTACCTTTTCCTGTCTCGCTCTCGTGCTCTCTTCTCTGACAGTGATCAATGTAGAGTGTTTCTTCCTTTAACTGACTCTTCCTCTCCTCAATTTCTATTTCTTCTCTGTTTGTGCAACAACAAGGTTTCAGGAAGTTTCCCAAAACGCTGAGCAACATTTCTCCTCTCCTGTGACCGACAGGCTTCTTCACGCTTATAATCTCATTATATCAATATATATGTGTATCATATCATTAATGAGACATTTGCACCTTTAACATTGAATGATGAAAAGTGTTTTTTGTTTGCTTATTTATTTTTAAATCATCTGCTCAACTTTGAGGTAATGTGAAAGTTTTTTAAAAGGGAAGTACTCTAAATTAGGGGGGTTTTTCAAAATAAATCTTGTAATCTTGAGAAACCACCAAACCATTTCAAGCATCGAGCAAAATTGTACAGTATCATATTTCAAATACATGACTCACAAACCATTTGGCATTCATAAGATGCAAAAAGACAACATCTAGCACAAGTCATTTGTGGATTACAAAGCAAAAAAATGCAAAGCAAGGATGGAAACAAATCCCCACAAGTACCAACTACCTGGCTACAAACTATCAGAAATCACATCATATTATTTGGATAGACTGACAAGATATTGGGAATCTAAATGGTTAATTTCTCTCCTGGAAACATTTTAAAACTTAATCAAGTGACATATTAATATATTTTATTATCTGTCTGCCTGCTCAAAACTTTTTTTGAGGTAATCCTATTAATACCACATACTAAATGTAGTACATAGATAATGAATAATAATGAATCATGTTGTAATTGTTATATTTAGAGTAAAATCTAAATCTGCAACAGAACCAGGAACATTTTCCTGTCAGGTAAATCTATTGGTATATGGCTATTGTCTGAAGTAGAAGAATACAACGCAATATTGCACAGTAAAAGTTTAAGTAAAAGAAAACAGTTCGTAACATATAGTTGACTTGCATGTTTGTATGGTTACTTTGGGTTTTCTTCTGTTGTGTTAATATTGAACTACTGTATGAAGCTTATTTAAATGCTTAAACTACACACAACACAGAGGACACATACAGCTTACTACGTAATAAATGCAGTGAGAGTTGAGTCATGACCGTCAAATGAACATTGTTTTAATCTTCTATTAAAATGATAACTTGTGAGGGATGAAGTACATAAAGAACCAAGAGAGTCAAATAAAAATGATCTGCTTTCAGCATTTCACCGTTAAAACTGCGTGCCGCAACTTAGGAAGCACTTCTGCATATTTGTGTACTTTTTTCTGGTTTATAACTGGGCAATGTCTGTAGATCGTGTTCACTTCAAAGTTAATGTAGTGACTATATATTTAAACGTTGCCTTATACGGCACCACTGTGTTCTCCGTATCTCTGATAACTTCCTGTTTGCACTTTAAGGTCCAAGATTAAAACAATTTCTTGCAAAGAACTGGCTGCAATGCGTCTCAATCATTTACTTTATGCCTGAGGGTCTCATAGTAGAACCTGTAGAAATGGCTGAGTTACCTGCGGTTAGAAATACAGACTACAACTCTGTCTCAACCAATAAGTCTGCGTATTAATAACCCTCGTAACAATCAATTGTGAAATCCTAATTTAAACTAGGCTAGGTTTAAACCTTGTATATGGCTGGGCAGTATATGGTCAATGTGCTAGTGTCTATAATGTGAATTTCTGGACATTAAATGTTCATCTGGAATTTCCCTAGTGGTCCCAGTAATATTTGTCCTTAAAGTGCATGGAAGGACGATGTCATTTGAAGTACAACCTAAACTTTTAGGGTAAACAAACCCTGAATAATTATATGAATTACTGTATTTTCCAAAAAAGTGTAGATTCTCCTGGTCTCCATCATTAAATGTGCCAATTTATATTTACATCGCTTTCATTTCATGAAGTCAACAATATAATCATGCTGTTTTCATCAATTTGTTATTCTGGACTATTCATCTAAATTGTTATTGTACTACTTTAGTCACTGTGGGTGAATGTATGTTCATATCTTAGGCAGCTAAACTGTATTTTGTAGCAACACAGAAGTGACACAAGATGGCAGTAGCTACAATTTAAGTACCGTATGAGAACCATTCAAGCGGCTGCATTTTCCTTTAACATGATCCTGCTACTGTTTCACAATGAAAGCCTTGTATAAAGCCAAATATATCATCAAACACAGTGAATTAAAGTTAGATTCCCATCTCTAATACAAACCTGTTTAAAATAAAGGCCTTATAACCTCTTCAGTTGAGGTATATAAAATGGAAAACAGCTAAATGATACTCAGAATTCTTGAAAATCACTTTAAAGGTAAAGGCATATAGTCAAATAACTGAAAGGAAATGGGCACATTTTTTATTGTTATTACCAGCAGTGAAAGGTGTAGGGAAAAACACAGAAGAGAGAAAAGGTCAAATACAAGACTCACAAACCATTTGTCATTCATGAGGAGCAAAAAGACAACATGTAGCATAAATCATTTGTGGATTACAAAGCAAAAAAATGCAAAGCTAGAATGAAAAAAAAAAAAAAAAAAAAACAAGTACCAACTACCTGGCTAGTCACTTTAAAATCCGGTGGCCCTGAGGGTTCAATGCAGCAAGAAAAATTGCGCAATTAAACATAACACAAGTCAAAAGAACAATAAACAGAGTAGAACAAAGAATAAAAACTATGTACAGAACCATGCAAATACAGATACCAACCAAATACTTATATAATAATAATTATCATCATTATAATGAATTATTGAATGCTGCTTTTATACCATTAATCTGTCTTGGATGTTGATAATAATAATAGTATTTACTACTACTACTACTTCTACTACTACTAATAATAATAATAATAATAATAATAATAATAATAAAATAATAAGAATAATGAAGAAGAAGAAGAAGAAGAATAAGAATAATAGCAAAACAATTATGCTAATAATTAGTAATATTATGAACTTAATTTATATAGCACTTTTCAAAACAAAGGTACAAAGGGCTTGACAAGACAGAAATATAAATGGCAGACAATCAATGGAAACAACATTATAAAACCGTTTAAACGTTATAAAATATTGCAAAGGAGCTAAAAAAGGGAAAGGGTAAGTTAAACAATAGAACGAAAAGAAAAAAAATGAATGTTAAGAGACTGCCTTGGTATTTTTTATAGGTTTTAAGTAGTGACTAAACAGATAAAAGGGAAACTCAGGCCGCAAACCCTATGAAAGCACACAGTTTTTATGAGGGATTAAAAAGAGGATGAGGACCACGCCATTCTGATCTCTTCAGGGAGATTGTTCCAGAGTGGTGGCCTTTGGTCAACAAATTACTAATTTGAATACATTTAAAAAAAATCCAATGCATGCTACTCATAAACTGGTAAATTCAGGGTGGAAAAACTGAACAATATTATTTGGAAGCACCTCACAAAGCATACTTATAAAATGATTGATTATTGATGATTATTGAAACTAATATCTAATTATATTTTATCATTATTAATATAGTATTACATTTGTCACTTTATAGCTTATTTTTATGTTACTTAAATAATGCACAGTACATATTGTACACAATCAAACTTGCCCTACTGTAAATGGTCTGTGATACTGGCTAATATCGGCAGTGTCAGTTGGGTAATGATGATCAAATTAAAATAATATTGGTCATGTATGAAAGAACCGACAACAGTAATCAGTTATGTGTTGAATAGCAAGTTTAAGTTGTGGGTTTAAAAGATAATTAATATTCATGCATTATAGGAATACCTAAACAACTATAACAGTTACCTTAGGTGCTTTATCTTTTACTTTATAATGGATTGGTAACAAAAGTGCCATTTAGTCTGGTACTCTAGCCGTAATGACTTTTTATTGGTTGTGATATGTGACTAAATAAATGTAAATCAAATAAAAATCATAAATCATGATAAACATCATCATAAGCATCAGCCCAATAAAATACTGAGTGGAATGTGAATTAAAAATAAAAGCAAAAAAATATTTCCAAAATGTACAGTTAAATTAAAAAGAACTCTAAGAAATGCCATTTTCATAAATTATACACATGTTGAATGGAAGTATGGAAGCACCATTTTGTTCTACACTCAGGTGAAGCTGACACTTGCTAGTGAAGAGGTTAAAAAATAACATCATACTCTGGTGATTGGTCTGTTTTCTTCAGTGACATGTAAGTTCTGTCCTCTTCGTTTGGTTTCACCTTTTTCCTTGTGTTCCTTTAGAGAGAAGAAAGAGGAGACATGATTTGTTGTCTAAAAGTCTTAACAGCATTAACAGAACGATCATGAAGTCTTGACATACCAAAGGAACATCAGGAGGATTATGCAGATGATATTCAGAAGGAGAGAAACTACAGCGACGACGATCCAGGGAAGCTCTGCACCTGGTCCATGTTGATCTGCAGTTACAAATGACATCATGTAGATTTCATAACTCTTTAAGTGTTACTAAAGCTGTACACTCAATGGCTACAGGTGAATTATACACTCCCATTTAAGCGTTGTTGGCTGTAATTGAAATACCAAAAAGTATTCGAATGATGGCCGGTAGTGGGGTTTCTATTACAGCTGAAGTCCATAAGAAACAAGTAAAAGTACATGTAGTTTATTAGATAGGATTCATATTTCTAGAATGTTCAACATAAAATTAATTTTCATAAAATCAGCTCAACAAATTGTTCTTTAAACAATTATCGTCTCTTTTTAACTCCTTTGTTCTGACTGTGAGGTTTTCTTTTACTTCCCCAATTTATTGCTGCTGACAAACTCAACAGTGGTGGAGTTGAGATCTTTTACAGATACAGCAAAGCTGTATCTAAATATTTTAGATTGTAAAAATAAAAGCAATAATAAAGTGCAGTATGTGCTATACTCAGGTCACATTCAGAGTCACTGTCTCTTCTGTAGTGATGATGTTTGTGAAGCTGACCTTACAGGTGACGTTGGAGCCGTGGTGTTCAGCTGAAGGGTTAAAGGTCAAAGTTGAGCTGTGTCTGTTTGTGACAGCAGTCAGATCCTCAGTCTTGAAAGCAGTGATGTTTCCTGTGATGTGCGAGGTCTTTTCTCCTGCTCCTCTCCACGTCCAGGTGACGTTAGGATCAGATCCAGAGCAGAGACCAGGAGCAGTGCAGGTCAGTGTGGTCTGCTGTCCCTCTGTCAGAGGAGGAACCATCACTGTGGGCTTCTGGGTCAGACCTAAAGTGAGAGATGTCAATGAGTGGAATCAGGTGATCAGGCTGAAGGTCATGATAAATGTAACTTCTGACAAAAACAATCTGATACTTTGTTAAACATCTCGATGAGGCAATAAGTAGGAGTTGTATCAGGAATTGCTGCAGTTCCTATTTGTTGCCCACAGAGGTCGACAAATGCCAAACATTATTTAATTCTCCATTCAGACTATAAATACAGCAAATATGTTGAATAGAATGAACATCTTCACAGTATGTATTTGTTGTAGCGCTTCATACCTTTAACAGAGACATTGGATCTTAGCTGGAATGTAAATCCATCACTTGTGTCATTCCGGATACCATTAACTCTGAGCCGATATGATCCAGAGTCTGACTCAGTGAGGTCATTGATGATGATGCTGCAGTTCCTCTGACTCACGTCAGGCTCCAACAGTGAAACTCTTCCCATGAACCCAGACTGAACTTTTTTGTTGTTCTTGTTAGTGTGGAGTATCACGTCTGAATCAACACATCTATATTTAGATGGTTCACATTTGTACCACACCATATGTTGAGGTGTAAAGCGATAATCAGTAGTGAAAGAACACGGTATCACAACACAGAGTCCAGCCTCTGCTGTTACTTCTCCTCTTCTGAGAGTGATACAGAATCCTCTGTCACACCTTGTTATTTCCCCCACCGATTCACCTGTTAATGGAAACAGTGAAAAAAACATGGATCCGGGTTATTTTAATATGAAAATAGACCCTACTATTTAGAAAATAATGATTTAATAAATTATGCTTTGGTTTCATATAATTTGCTGTTGGAAGCAATTTCGATCAGACAACAGAACATTTCCATATTAAACTCAGTTTCTTCATCCATGATTAATATGAAAAACAAAACAGACATTTAAATAACTGAGTTTCAAAGAATGTAAATAAATGCTTAGGAGAACTAACTTCTCGTAATGTGACAGCGTGTCAGGTAAACATAAAGACATCCATCGTTATTGCCATCTATTTTGTTCATGCTTCAAATCTCTCATACAGGCATGATAATAAGATTATAATTTAGATGCATACCTGTGACAGCATTGTTGTCTCTCACAGAGAAAAGCAGAGTCGCCCAGATGAGAACAAACATCCTGATTTGATGATTGAGACAGTCAGTGTCTCCCTCCAGAGGACAAATTTACACTGAAAGTGCAATAAACATAAGAGGAACTGAACCAAAGAAGCTCCACAGCTGACATCACAGAGCTTAATGCAGGACGTCGCACGTTCAGTTATTCCATAGTTGCAACATCTGATCTCAAAAAGATCCTTTATACTGTTAGTGAATATTTTTAAGATAATCTTTGTAGCAACTGTAGCTTTGGGACAACTGAACCTTTTTACTGAATTCACCACCAACTGTGACAAATATAAATGAATACTCTCGTCCCCAAGCACTCTTTCTCATAGTCCCCCTTTACTTAACCAGTAAATCCAGTAATGTTGAAAGCCAACCGCAAGAATGAATCAGTTAAACAACTTACAATTACAGTTGAAAAGAAAATGTAAACATAACTATAAATGTTGTGCTTTACCTTTTCCTGTCTCACTCTCGTGCTCTCTTCTCTGACAGTGATCAATGTAGAGTGTTTCTTCCTTTAACTGACTCTTCCTCTCCTCAATTTCTGTGTTTTCTCCGTTTGTGCAACAACAAGGTTTCAGGAAGTTTCCCCACAACGCTGAGCAACATTTCTCCTCTCCTGTGACCGACAGGCTTTATACGCTTATAATCTCATTATATCAATATATATGTGTATCATATCATTAATGAGACATTTGCACCTTTAACATTGAATGATGAAAAGTGTTTTTTGTTTGCTTATTTATTTTAAATCATCTGCTCAACTTTGAGTACTCTAAATTTTTTAGGGGAAGTACTCTTTTTTTTTTTCAAAATAAATCTTGTAATCTTGAGAAACCACCAAACCATTTCAAGCATCGAGCAAAATTGTACAGTATCATATTTCAAATACATGACTCACAAACCATTTGGCATTCATAAGATGCAAAAAGACAACATCTAGCACAAGTCATTTGTGGATTACAAAGCAAAAAAATGCAAAGCAAGGATGGAAACAAATCCCCACAAGTACCAACTACCTGGCTACAAACTATCAGAAATCACATCATATTATTTGGATAGACTGACAAGATATTGGGAATCTAAATGGTTAATTTCTCTCCTGGAAACATTTTAAAACTTAATCAAGTGACATATTAATATATTTTATTATCAGTCTGCCTGCTCAAAACTTTTTTTGAGGTAATCCTATTAATACCACATACTAAATGTAGTACATAGATAATGAATAATAATGAATCATGTTGTAATTGTTATATTTAGAGTAAAATCTAAATCTGCAACAGAACCAGGAACATTTTCCTGTCAGGTAAATCTATTGGTATATGGCTATTGTCTGAAGTAGAAGAATACAACGCAATATTGCACAGTAAAAGTTTAAGTAAAAGAAAACAGTTCGTAACATATAGTTGACTTGCATGTTTGTATGGTTACTTTGGGTTTTCTTCTGTTGTGTTAATATTGAACTACTGTATGAAGCTTATTTAAATGCTTAAACTACACACAACACAGAGGACACATACAGCTTACTACGTAATAAATGCAGTGAGAGTTGAGTCATGACCGTCAAATGAACATTGTTTTAATCTTCTATTAAAATGATAACTTGTGAGGGATGAAGTACATAAAGAACCAAGAGAGTCAAATAAAAATGATCTGCTTTCAGCATTTCACCGTTAAAACTGCGTGCCGCAACTTAGGAAGCACTTCTGCATATTTGTGTATTTTTTCTGGTTTATAACTGGGCAATGTCTGTAGATCGTGTTCACTTCAAAGTTAATGTAGTGACTATATATTTAAACGTTGCCTTATACGGCACCACTGTGTTCTCCGTATCTCTGATAACTTCCTGTTTGCACTTTAAGGTCCAATATTAAAACAATTTCTTGCAAAGAACTGGCTGCAATGCGTCTCAATCATTTACTTTATGCCTGAGGGTCTCATAGTAGAACCTGTAGAAATGGCTGAGTTACCTGCGGTTAGAAATACAGACTACAACTCTGTCTCAACCAATAAGTCTGCGTATTAATAACCCTCGTAACAATCAATTGTGAAATCCTAATTTAAACTAGGCTAGGTTTAAACCTTGTATATGGCTGGGCAGTATATGGTCAATGTGCTAGTGTCTATAATGTGAATTTCTGGACATTAAATGTTCATCTGGAATTTCCCCTAGTGGTCCCAGTAATATTTGTCCTTAAAGTGCATGGAAGGACGATGTCATTTGAAGTACAACCTAAACTTTTAGGGTAAACAAACCCTGAATAATTATATGAATTACTGTATTTTCCAAAAAAGTGTAGATTCTCCTGGTCTCCGTCATTAAATGTGCCAATTTATATTTCCATCGCTTTCATTTCATGAAGTCAACAATATAATCATGCTGTTTTCATCAATTTGTTATTCTGGACTATTCATCTAAATTGTTATTGTACTACTTTAGTCACTGTGGGTGAATGTATGTTCATATCTTAGGCAGCTAAACTGTATTTTGTAGCAACACAGAAGTGACACAAGATGGCAGTAGCTACAATTTAAGTACGTATGAGAACCATTCAAGCAGCTGCATTTTCCTTTAACATGATCCTGCTACTGTTTCACAATGAAAGCCTTGTATAAAGCCAAATATATCATCAAACACAGTGAATTAAAGTTAGATTCCCATCTCTAATACAAACCTGTTTAAAATAAAGGCCTTATAACCTCTTCAGTTGAGGTATATAAAATGGAAAACAGCTAAATGATACTCAGAATTCTTGAAAATCACTTTAAAGGTAAAGGCATATAGTCAAATAACTGAAAGGAAATGGGCACATTTTTTATTGTTATTACCAGCAGTGAAAGGTGTAGGGAAAAACACAGAAGAGAGAAAAGGTCAAATACAAGACTCACAAACCATTTGTCATTCATGAGGAGCAAAAAGACAACATGTAGCATAAATCATTTGTGGATTACAAAGCAAAAAAATGCAAAGCTAGAATGAAAAAAAAACAAAACAAGTACCAACTCCCTGGCTAGTCACTTTAAAATCCGGTGGCCCTGAGGGTTCAATGCAGCAAGAAAAATCGCGCAATTAAACATAACACAAGTCAAAAGAACAATAAACAGAGTAGAACAAAGAAGAAAAATGATGTACAGAACCATGCAAATACAGATACCAACCAAATACTTATATAATAATAATTATCATCATTATAATGAATTATTGAATGCTGCTTTAATACCATTAATGTGTCTTGGATGTTGATAATAATAATAGTATTTACTACTACTACTACTTCTACTTCTAATAATAATAAGAAGAATAAGAAGAAGAAGAAGAAGAAGAAGAAGAAGAAGAAGAAGAAGAAGAATAATAATAAGAATAATAAGAATAATAGCAAAACAATAATGTTAATCATTAGTAATATTATGAACTTAATTTATATAGCACTTTTCAAAACAAAGGTACAAAGGGCTTGAGGAGACAGAAATATAAATGGCAGACAATCAATGGAAACAACATTATAAAACCGTTTAAACGTTATAAAATATTGCAAAGGAGCTAAATATGGGAAAGGGTAAGTTAAACAATAGAACGAAAACAAAAAAATGAATGTTAAGAGACTGCCTTGGTATTTTTTATAGGTTTTAAGTAGTGACTAAACAGATAAAAGGGAAACTCAGGCCGCAAACCCTATGAAAGCGCACAGTTTTTATGAGGGATTAAAAAGAGGATGAGGACCACGCCATTCTGATCTCTTCAGGGAGATTGTTCCAGAGTGGTGGCCTTTGGTCAACAAATTACTAATTTGAATACATTTAAAAGAAAGTCAATGCATGCTACTCATAAGCTGGTAAATTCAGGGAGGAAAAACTGAACAATATTATTTGGAAGCACCTCACAAAGCATACTTATAAAATGATTGATTATTGATGATTATTGAAACTAATATCTAATTATATTTTATCATTATTAATATAGTATTACATTTGTCACTTTATAGCTTATTTTTATGTTACTTAAATAATGCACAGTACATATTGTACACAATCAAACTTGCCCTACTGTAAATGGTCTGTGATACTGGCTAATATCGGCAATGTCAGTTGGGTAATGATGATCAAATTAAAATAATATTGGTCATGTATGAAAAAACCGACAACAGTAATCAGTTATGTGTTGAATAGCAAGTTTAAGTTGTGGGTTTAAAAGATAATTAATATTCATGCATTATAGGAATACCTAAACAACTATAACAGTTACCTTAGGTGCTTTATCTTTTACTTTATAATGGATTGGTAACAAAAGTGCCATTTAGTCTGGTACTCTAGCCGTAATGACTTTTTATTGGTTGTGATATGTGACTAAATAAATGTAAATCAAATAAAAATCATAAATCATGATAAACATCATCATAAGCATCAGCCCAATAAAATACTGAGTGGAATGTGAATTAAAAATAAAAGCAAAAAAATATTTCCAAAATGTACAGTTAAATTAAAAAGAACTCTAAGAAATGCCATTTTCATAAATTATACACATGTTGAATGGAAGTATGGAAGCACCATTTTGTTCTACACTCAGGTGAAGCTGACACTTGCTAGTGAAGAGGTTAAACAATAACATCATACTCTGGTGATAGGTCTGTTTTCTTCACTGACATGTAAGTTCTGTCCTCTTCGTTTGGTTTCACCTTTTTCCTTGTGTTCCTTTAGAGAGAAGAAAGAGGAGACATGATTTGTTGTCTAAAAGTCTTAACAGCATTAACAGAACGATCATGAAGTCTTGACATACCAAAGGAACATCAGGAGGATTATGCAGATGATATTCAGAAGGAGAGAAACTACAGCGACGACGATCCAGGGAAGCTCTGCACCTGGTCCATGTTGATCTGCTGTTACAAATGACATCATGTAGATTTCATAACTCTTTAAGTGTTACTAAAGCTGTACACTCAATGGCTACAGGTGAATTATACACTCCCATTTAAGCATTGTTAGCTGTAATTGAAATACCAAAGATGACATAGATGGAATTACTCAAAAGTATTCGAATGATGGCCGGTAGTGGGGTTTCTATTACAGCTGAAGGCCATAAGAAACAAGTAAAAGTACATGTAGTTTATTAGATAGGATTCATATTTTTAGAATGTTCAACATAAAATTAATTTTCATAAAATCAGCTCAACAAATTGTTCTTTAAACAATTATCGTCTCTTTTTAACTCCTTTGTTCTGACTGTGAGGTTCTCTTTTGCTTCCCCCATTTCATTGCTGCTGACACACTCAACAGTGGTGGAGTTGAGATCTTTTACAGATTCGGCGAAGCTGATGACGTTGTGGTTTGACTTATTGGTAGTGAAAGAGTATTCAGTGCGAGTCTCCAACATCGGCCATTTGATGGTGGGTAAAGGGAAACCCTCACTGATGCACACACAGGTCAGGACCTCCGACTGAACCTCACATGCAGAGCTACTGAAAACCTTTGGATGAACTGCAAACACAAAGGAAAAAACTCATCAACAGAGTAAACATGCAGTAAAACAATATGAACATCTTTTAAACTAGACTAGTACAGCCTACTTACATTTTACATTTACTTCAGCAGGTGTGGTCAGAGTAGTGTTCTGGTGCTTTGCTGTACAGATGTACTCTCCAGAACATTCTGCTGTCACATTAAGGATGATGAGAGTGGTTCTTCCAGTGTTTTTCTTCAGGTTGATTACATTTTCACTTTGCAGGTTTTTGTTGGAGCCAAGTTTAGTCCAGGTGATAACAGAGGGGGGGAAACTGTCAACACTGCAGGTTAGATGTAGAGCATCACCCTCCTTAACAGTTGTCATTCCGGTGATCACAGGTTTCTTCACATCTTTAAGACAAACATTTTGAAAAACTTTAAGAATTTGTCTGACAATTTATTTTATCCTAAATAGGCTGAAAACCAGCTGGGAGTCTTAAACACACTCAATAAGTGTAAAACTCAACTGAGAGAAAAATTTTATTCATGAAAGGATTATGTTGGTTAAAACTCAATATGAGAAAAAAAAGCGAACAAGAGAGTGTATAAAGAGAGGGAAAGCCAAAAACAGAGAGAACAAAGCCATAAATCAGAAGAATACAACGTTATTTTCTGATTGTTTCATAGAGGTTAATTTCTAAAGCTTAACACCTCCTCAGAAACCTGCAGGGAAGGGTGGTGTTCAGATGTTTTGTTGTGCATATGTACTGTCCAAAATATTATTTTGGCACCTTAAGGATGACAAGTGTGGCTGTTCCAGTGTCATTGTTCGGATCTTGACTTTGTTCAAATCTATCTATACAATGTTCTAATGCCTCCGAATTCCCAACATTTCGGCAAGAACACTGTTGATGTTGTAATTTTGATTTCATGACAGTTTACACTGACTTTGTGATTGTTGAAATATTTTTGGGGCAGTCCAGAGATGGTGTAAAAAAAAAGAGAAAAAGTAAGTCTGGAGCCTTGCTGTCAATTATAGCTCTAAGAAAGAAAATCATAATCTGTGAAAAATGGAATCGGCAGGTCAGACAAAATTGTATCAAAATTTACAACTTTCCTGACCAAACACTGTTGATGTGGAAAAATTCAACACAGCTTAGAAAAAAATCCGAAATGACATGAGAGCACATCTCTTAGTAAATATTTTAGATAGTAAAAAGTAAAGGTAATAATAAAGTGCAGTATGTGCTATACTCACAGGTCACATTCAGAGTCACTGTCTCCTCTGTAGTGATGTTGTTTGTGAAGCTGACCTTACAGGTGACGTTGGAGCCGTGTTGTTCAGCTGAAGGGTTAAAGGTCAAAGTTGAGCTGTGTCTGTTTGTGACAGCAGTCAGATCCTCAGTCTTGAAAGCAGTGATGTTTCCTGTGATGTGCGAGGTCTTTTCCTGCTCCTCTCCACGTCCAGGTGACTTTAGGATCAGATCCAGAGCAGAGACCAGGAGCAGTGCAGGTCAGTGTGGTCTGCTGTCCCTCTGTCAGAGGAGGAACCATCACTGTGGGCTTCTGGGTCAGACCTAAAGTGAGAGATGTCAATGAGTGGAATCAGGTGAGCAGGCTGAAAGTCACCATTCACTTTACATCTGATTAAAATAATCTGATACTTTATTAAATATCTCGATGAGGCAATAAGTAGGAGTTGTATCAGGAATTGCCGCAGTTCCTACTTGTTGCCCACAGAGGTCGACAAATGCCAAACATTATTTAATTCTCCATTCAGACTATAAATACAGCAGATATGTTGAATAGAATGAACATCTTCACAGTATGTATTTGTTTTAGTGCTTCATACCTTTAACAGAGACAGTTGATTTTAGCTGGAATGTAAATCCCTTCTTCTTCTCCTGGGAATACTCAATTCTGAGCTGATATGATCCAGAGTCTGACTCAGTGAGGTCATTGATGATGATGCTGCAGTTCCTCTGACTCATGCCAGGCTCCAACAGTGAAACTCGTCCCATAAACCCAGACTGAACTTGATTGTTCTTGTCAGTGCTGAATATCATATCCGACCCCTGACAAATTATTGTAGATGGTTCACATTTCATAAACAACATATGTTGAAGTGTAAAGGCATTAGTACTTCTGAAAGAACACGGTATCACAACACAGAGTCCAGCCTCTGCTTTTATTTCTCCTCCTGTGAGAGTGATACAGAATTGTTCTAGACACCGTGTTATTTCCCCCACTGAAGCACCTGTTAATGGAAACAGTGAGACAAAAGCAGGGAAAGTAGATATTTAAATCTTGACAATACTTCATGATATTTAATAAATGGTGAAGGAAGGCTACTACTGGAAGTGTATTTGTTTTACAAAACTGCTGTTTTCAGCATTTAACATGTGTCTTTACAAAAATAACTTCATAAAACAAGTAAATTATACTCAATATTATACAAATACAACTATTCATCCCAAAGCACCCAGCTGAGTCAATAGCTGCTTTGAGTAATGTCTCTAATAAGGACATTTATCATGGCAAACTGATGCTCTCTTTATAATATCTTTATTGTTGTCATCATAACAAGATCATAATAAAAGATGCAAACCTGTATCAGCAGTGATGCCTCTCACAGAGAAAAGAAGAGTCGCCCAGATGAGAACAAACATCCTGATTTGATGATTGAGACAGTCCGTTTCTTTTCCTGTCAGAAGTACAAACATTCTTAACATTCAAATGTTTCACTTGATGAAACTGGAGCTGAAAAATCTCCACGGTTGACAGCACAGATTTAAATACATGATGTTGCAGGTTCACGTTTACTTTGGTCACATTGATACATTTGTCTAACATCATCTTGAGGGTTGTGAGTCCCACAAAATGTTTTATTTCCAAGAACTTTGTCATATATGTTCCATAAAACTGCTAAATAAATGAACTTAAAATATATGTAGCTGCTTTATCTACAATGCCCACCAATGAAAAGCACACATTAGTTTACAGTGTTAAGTGATGAATTATAAAAGCATTTGACAGAATGATTGGAGGAATAATTTCTACAGTTTCCATTTACAATATAAAAGTTGGTTTTAAAAAGTAAGGTAAAAGTTGTGTTTTACCTTACTTTTTACCTGTTCTCTTCTCACCACAGTGACCTCTGCTCCGTGTCTCTGCTCTGAACTGACTCTTCCTCTCTTCGTCTTCCTTTTGTACTTTGTTCCTCTTTGCTCTGCAACAATTTTCAAGGAAGTTTCTCTTAACACTGCTGGCCTTCATTAGACTGCCACACTCACAAATCTCTCGAATGTGTGGAAATGTTAATATGAATAAATACTGTTTATCAAGTTGATGATGTCCAACTTTAACACTGAAAAATGAAATATAACGATCTTGCTTTTTTTTATCATCTTTAGGACAGTGAATGTGTGAGGAACTCTGAGAAAGGGGAAGTACCATATGTGTGCTTGAGAAAAAACGTGTCACCTTAAGAAACCAAATATCTCATCTACCAACTATCCTTCTACATTGTAATGCACAATACAGCACAGACATGTGCATAGTGGGAGGGTGGTGGATGTGCACGCATGTGAATGTCCTCTATTGCAACTTCCGTATTTACTTAAGTGCATGAAATTGTCACAGTCACACCTGTTCACTCTTCCTGCACTATTTCTCTCAGCTCACAGCCCAGCCCCCGCTCTCTTACCACACTCATTACATTACATTACAGTCATTTAGCAGACGCTTTTATCCAAAGCGACTTACAATCAGTAGTATATTACATATCATTCACCCATTCACACACTGATGACAGGCTACCATGCAAGGTGCCACCATCAGACTCTAACTAACATTCATCATCCAGTCCACACCGATGGCCTTCGGGAGCAACTTGGGGTTAAGTGTCTTGCCCAAGGACACATCGACTGCCGAAGCCGGGTATTGAACCACCGACCCTCTGATTGGAGAACTACCTTGCTCTCCACTACGCCACAGCTGCCTTCACTCACCTAATCAACCTCATGCAGTGCACCTGTCTGCCACACCCACCTCATCAGCACCATCACTCTCACCTGCTCACTCTGCTGCACTACTCACCTCAGTATAAATACCCCAGTCTCTCACACACTCACTGCCAGATCGTTCTCTGCATTATGCCAGACCATCCATCCATCCATCTTCTGTAACCGGTTATCCAGTTAAGGGTCGCGGGGGTGCTGGAGCCGATCTCAGCTGTCAATGGGCGAAGGCAGGGTTCACCCTGGACAGGTCTCCAGTCTGTCGCAGGGCTGACATATAGAGACAGACAACCACTCACACTCACATCCACACCTACGGGCAATTTAGAGTCTTCAATGCACCTAAGCTGCATGTCTTTGGACTGTGGGAGGAAGCCGGAGAACCCGGAGAGAACCCACGCTGACACAGGGAGAACATGCAAACTCCACACAGAAGGTTGTCCAGCCCGGGAATTGAACCCGGGCCCCTCTTGCTGTGAGGCGACAGTGCTAACCACTACACCAATTATGCCAGACCTTCCAGCGTTATTCCCCGGACTGATTTCCCGTTGCCGACCCTGCTTGTTTGGACCTCTCCGCCTTGCCTCTGCCCCGGTTAACTGACTCAGCCTTCTGTCCCTGACCACGAGATTTGTCTTTGCTCCTTTTGGTTTCTGTCTACCTGCTGTTTGTTCTCCTTTGAATAAAGCTCCTGAACATTACTCTGTCTCCTGGTTGTACTGCACTTGGGTCCACACACCACCCATTACAGAAATACCAACATACAAAAAACAACATCCTAGTTCTTGAATCAACCGCAAGAACCTCTACATTTAGTAGTTTTTCTGGTTTATTATGCAATATCTCTAAGTTGTCTCTCAGAAGTGATCATTCATTTAAACATTGCCTTACATGGCAGCACCATATTCTTTCTAATAACTTCCTGTTGACACTTTGAGATGGTACTCAGAGAAAGGGGAAGTACCATATGTGTGCTTCATCCTAGTTCTGAATCATCATTTTGTAGTTTTTATGGTTTATTGTCCAAGATCTCTAAGTTGTGCACTCAGAAAAGTCTCGGAAGTGATCATTCATTTAAACATTGCCTTACATGGCAGCACCATATTCTTTCTAATAACTTCCTGTTGACACTTTGAGATGGTAGATTATGACTATAACTATATTTAGCTGCAAAATGGCTACATGTTTGTCCTCATCAGCTTCTATATGCTGCATATTGAACACTCACTACAGAACCTGTCAATATTGCAGAATGTACCAGGCTCGAAAAAAGGTTTTGTTGTGACTCAAAACTCATGATTTCATCCCGAACATAAATGAGTGTTTTCTGTTTTTTAATTAAAATTGGCAAGCTAATCTACAATTTGTAGTTTAACAATATATGTTATATAAAAATAAATGCAGTTTAAAGGAGAATGTAACTTTTTTCAAAACAGTCTTGAAACAATACTAACATGCATATGTACATCAACATTTTTGCAATTGTTGTTCCTGTCCATACTGGCCCTAAAGACAGCCCATCCAAAGTCAATTCCACTGTGATAGATGGAGACAACATCTACAGTCCTTATTCTGTGAAAACATTCATCATTAAGTTCAGCTGAAGCTATATAAAGCAGTCTGAGTTAGACAGCTCACTGGTTATCTACAAAAGTTCTTCTTTTAAGTATGACATTTGCTCTGTGTCACTACCCTCCACTACAAATCAGAGGAAGTATAACGTTGGAACATCCCCATTTGAATTGTTTACCTCAGTTCTGCCAAATCCTCATATTAGCTTTGCACTGACAGTGGCTCTGTCAAATGCAGTGGTGCTTTAAACTAAATGCCAACGTCAGTATGCTAAATTACTTACAATACAATGCTAACATGCTGATGTTTAGCATGTAGAATTTTACCATTTTTACAATCTTAGTTTAGCATGTAAGCAGGCTATCATTGGTTAATTGCCATTAAACAAAACATAACAGAAGCGGATGGGAAACTAATTACTTTTGCAGAGATTTGTTCATTTAACAAAAGTGAAATTTCACTAGATTAAAAAAAAAGTTCAGATATAACAAAAGTTAATAAAATGTTATGTCTCTACCAGATTTCATGACAATCCATCCAATAGCTGTTTCGACAGTTACTTAAAAAACACAGTCCAACCTGATGGTGGAGCAAGAGGAAAAGTCACAGGGTGAACAAAGTCATTGGGGTACATCCCCTGGGGAACATGAATAACATTAAATGGGAATCCATCCAATAGTTGTTGAGATATTTCAGTCTGGCCCAAAGTGGTCAGGCAAACAGATCATCAGACAGACCGATGTTGTCATCCTTTGAACCACGCTGATAAGAGACACCTCATCCCCCCCAGGCAGAGAAATGTGGGCCATTCAGAAGAGCTTTGGGCTGACCAGAGAGACTCTGAAGGCACATGCTTATCCTGGTTAAACAATATGTATCTAACGTAAGTACACTTCAGCTCTCTGAAGCAGAGAGGATGGAGGTGGTTGTCCCTTTATACGCCACTGGAGTAATGGCGGAGTAAACAATAACACTTGAATAAGGAAACTCTGTCCAACTTCCAGTCCACCCTCAGTTGAATGAATGGATTTGCACAGCCGAAGAGTTTCTGTCACTTCAGTTTACCACAGGCTGAATGTGGCATTTAAAGACCATAGCTGTTAGAAACTGTTCACAGGACCGCCATTAACTCAATCAATGCTGGCGTACTCCACATCTGTAGGTCCACCATTGAGATCAGGGGCTGCTTGCTCTGCCGCCGCAGCTCCTTCTTCTCCTTCGGCTAACTCTTGGTAGTAGGTCTGATCATCCTCGACTGCTTGACCAGCATCTATCTGTCAGGTACAATGTAATTATACAACTAATTTAGAAGCCGCTACATGAATGAAACGGTACCGTTTAAAAAAATCAGTTTGAAGATTTGTGCCCTGAAACACTTCTATTACTTCAACAACCTTCATCCTTATGTGCTGTATTTTTGGTACAGTCTAACTTAAATGTAATGTCCATGTATACTTTTTTATATATATATACATAGTATAAACGCCACATAGTATATTTTACAACAATATTCTCCATTGGCTTGTAACACTCTGAGGATACTGACTTAACTTTACTTTTAAACATTTCATTTTTCTTATTTTGAGGCCAAAACTTTTAAGAATGTGTGAGGAAGCCTGACCGGAGTGGCTAGTGAAGTGGTAGGAGGCAGACACGGGAAACTTTGTTTGAGAGAACAAAAAGTGTTTATTTACAATGTGACCCTGATACAAGAGTAACCAAAAATATTTACTAAAATAAATAAAAGAGTTAACTTTGGGTTAACCAAATAAAACTCACGTCACGTCACGTCACGTCACGTCACGTCACGTGACCAATTCTGAAGGCGGAACTCATTACCCCCTCAAACAGGCAAGTAACAATGACTATTTTATAACAAACCTTCTGATAGCAATCACTTATATAATTCACCATATATATAGAGTTATACACTTGCCATGCATAAGAGATAATAGCTAAGCTAAATACCTATATTTCCATTACCTACACCCCCTACTTGGTTTAACCCAATGACATCACTGCTGATGAAATGTTTGGGCACCTCCTCCTTTAAACTGTGGAACAAATGGTGGGTATGGTAAGTTACACTGAACTGCAGAAATGAATCAATAAACAAAACCTAAACCTTACAATACCTGTCTGTTTTACTTTAACTAGTGATGTTGCAATATGTTTGACAAAACACAAACAAACCCGGGGTAGATGGTGTCTGCAATTACAGATCATGATGACTATGCCTAAACAAACAATTGACAAGAATGGATGGATTGGTAACATGGCAGTGAAATATGGGGACAAATGGTGTGTTCTCACCCCCTTTGTCACAATGTAAATATACATTTGGTGTCTGAATTACTTTTATGTCTCTGTTGAAATAGTCACTATCACGAAAGAAGAAAAACATCAACATCACCGGTGATCACAACATTTTGAGCAGGTGAATAGATACCAGTGGATCCTCTAGACTGGTCACCATCTCCACAGTTCCATCCAGATTTCTGGAGATCTTCTGATTTTTTTCTGTGAAAATGTATTTAAATGGTAACAAATTAACATTTATTAAGGTATATTATTCACAAACAACAGTAACAAATTAATATTTTGATTTAATAGTGTACCTGTGCCATTTTGTGACCAAACAGAAAATGACTGCTGAAAGAATTGCACCAATCGAAATGGCAATGATGACTTCCAACCATGAAACTAGATCTTTGGACTCATCTGCAATGAAGGGGAACAAAAGATAGAAATGTCTGTCTGTGTCGTTCTGAACGATCATATACAATATTTTTATTTTCTTCTGACAGACAAATACAAAAGGTCACAGTGGAAAAAATGAGGGTTAAGATGTCATGAAGCAGTGGTCTACAGTAGCTTAACTGTTTTAGTTGAGAACACTTACCATCTTGTTATGACATTTTTATGCGGATGATGAGGTTTTCTTTAGCTTCCCCATTTCCATTGCTGCTGACACAATAAACAGAAGTGTTGCTGTGGTCTTTTACAGTTAGAGTGGCGGTGCTGTTGACTGTGTGTGTGTGTGTGTGTGTGTGTGTGTGTGTGTTTGTGTGCCTGAGAGAATAAGCCAGGTTTGATTTTGATCAAGTGCATTTGGTTTGTACCTGCATTTACTACAGATTAAAAATACAAACTGAATGTCACAACAAAAGGCTGATAGTGTGAAGTGTTTGTAAACTTCCTTTCAGTAAAAGCTACTACACAAGTAACGGTTACATCAGCATATGTAGTCACAGTCTTGTCCAGGTGTTGTGTTGTACAGACGTACTGTCCGGAATATTCTGCCGTCACATTAGGGATGAAAAGTGTGGCTGATCCAGTGTCGTTCTGCAGGTCGGGGTCAAGTCCATTGTGCAGCTTCTCGTTGGAGCCAAATACAGTCCATTTGATATGAGATGGAGGAAAACTTTCAACGCTACAGGTTAAATTCAGAGCATCTCCCTTCTCAACAGTTGTATTACCAGTGATAACAGGTTCCTTCATATCTGTGAAGCACAATTATAAATTAAAGCTGCAAGCAGCGATGATCGGGCCCTCGCACTCTGCGCGTCGGGGTACCGGCGGGACCCGGGCTCAAGAGGCGGAAAACGCCTGCGACAATCGGACACCGTGTCCAGTAGTTGGATGTATTTTACTTGTGTCGAGTGCGTGACGCTGGAAATTATGTTCAGCAAAAGTTCCAACAATTCCCATATCCACGATGAATCCAAAGCGAACACAGAAAACGCATTATGTTGTTCTATAACAACTGTAGATCACATAATTTAAATGTCATGTAAATCGGATCCTGTTTGTCACATAAGATAAGATAAGATAATACTTTATTAGTCCCGCAGTGGGGAAATTTGAGGGATTACAGCAACAGAGAGGATACTGCAAACTGGAGACATAGTAAAAATCTAAACAAGTATTAACACAGTAAAGAATATAAAAAAAGTAATAATTCCAAAATAACTAAAATATTATATATCATACAAAATAATTGTAGAATTGTACAGTGTATTGCACATATTTTTATATTGCATAGATTTGTATAGTTGTTTTTTAGCGATGGTCTACTGGGAGCAGAGATGGTTGTGCAGCCTGACAGCGGCAGGAAGGAAGGACCTGCGGTACCTCTCCTTCACACACCGGGGGTGGAGGAGGCTGAAGGAGCTGCACAGAGTGTGTCCTGCGTGGGGTGGGAGATGTTGTCCAATTTGAATTCGATCTGATAAGTTCCCTAGGAGGAGTTCATTAAAGTTCAGCGCCTGGAAATGTCAAAAAATACGAAATTCATACAAAAATCTAAATGGCTGACCTCCGGTTAGGTTTAGAGCATATTATTTTAAGTTTACATGTGATACATGTGCCTACCAAAACATCTAGTTGCAACGTACTGCCGGGGCTGCTTCGTCAAAATTTTGTAGGGGGCGCTTTCAAGCCGACCTGCCACTCTGATGCATTAAAACCATATCAGGTAACTCAATTATGGACTCTAAATGTGAAAAGTCAAATGCATTGTGGGCTGGCATTATCAACGTCTTACATTTGTGTGGAACAAATTTTAGGTGGATCTGGTTTACCTAATAATTGTGGCAAGCCAAAGTATAGCAACATTAACTTTCTGTTACCAGTAGGTGGCGCTATGAGTATGAGTATGAATTTTACTATAGATGTCTTCAGGCCTGGAGTCTCATCAAACATGTGAAATATGGAAAAGATCTGACCTTGTTGAGTTCAGTTACATCAGTTACTCGTTCACGGCGAAGGATCGAAATTCGCCGAGCCAATATGTTGCCGGCGTTTAACTTCTTAAAATCTTCACAATGAAGCATTATCAAGGTCTTAAGGCTTTTCTGACAAAGTTTGAGAGGGAGCTGATTAATCTGTGAGGAGAAGGATGTAAGAGTACACAACATGTAACTTCCTGTTGCCACTAGGTGGCGCTATTACTATGATTCCAAATTGTCATATGAATGTCTTCAGGGTCAGGATGGCATGACATATGAGATATTTTGAGCATATTAGACAATGTACAACCGAGTTATAACAACTTCCTTTTTCATGGCGAATGGTGTTTTTTGGACGCATGCCACGGATAAATATTTCTATAACTTTTTGATCTTTTGACTTTTGACTGCAAACGTCTCAAGATCATACTGACCGAATTTGAAGTCAATCGGGTTAAATCTCTTGGAGGAATTTGTTAAAGTAAAAGGCTCAAAACAACGCCAATTGGAGAAAATTGACCATTTACTATATCGCCCCCTAGTGGTAGAATGGAATGAAAATTCCATGGTATGTAACAGGATGCTGTGTGGACATACGCTCCAAATTCCGTGGTTATAGGTCAAACGGTATTTATGTTATGTGTATTGATGTAGGAAGCCACGCCCCTATCAAGTTCATTGGTCCATATCTTCTAAAAGCAACTTTTGATAGCTGTTGATGACACTGATCAGTTAAGGATCCACGTCAAATTTGGTGGCAATCGGACTGAGAGTTCAGGAGGAATCTGCAAAAATGTGTTTTTTACAAAATTCAGAAGGCGGAGTTTATGTCCAAATGTATTTTCGATAGATCTCATTCAGTTGAATGTGTGTGTAAAATTTCAAGTCAATCGGACATTATGGGCGAGGGGCGTGGCTTGTAAAGCTGTAGGGGGTGCTAGCAAGCCAATTGGTCCGACCTCAACCCCGTCACCCCAAAAAGCTTGCTATTTTCACCGATTCAGATTGATCTGCAAAATTTCAAGCGTGTACGTTTATCCCAACCACCTCTTTTCCCTCTTGAAAGATGCAAATAATAATAATAATAATAAACATTTGAAGAATAGGTCCTACGCTCTGACTACGTCAGTGCTCGGGCCCTAATAAATTATTTCAAGTTAAGATACGGTGAGGAGGTTGGAAACATACAAGATCTTTTGTGATTTCATTAATGCATTGTCTGTTCTTATTTACTACCATGGGAGGGCGCCAACATCTGAAGATTTTCAGACTCTAAACATACTGGTTTGAAAAGACAACACAAGTTTTTATGATTCTAAAGCAAATACAGTACATATTTTAATTGAAAATACACATTGAGGTGGTCCCACATATATTTGAAGTTTGGGGACAGTGGAAGTCATTAAGGATTAATTAAGAAGGCTTATCAAGGTTGTTCTCTGTTCTAAACATAGATGAAGTTACTTGATTAAAAGAAAAAGAAAAATACTAAAGTACATTTTCTCCCTTAGAACAGCTGTACAATGTACTTACATATGACTGTTACATCAACCCTTTCCACCAGGGTTTTATTCAGATACTTTGCTCTGCAGATGTACAGTCCTGAATCCTCTGTTGTCACATTAGAGATGGAAAAAGTGCCCATTCCACTTTCTCTCTGCATGAAGATCGCGGTGTTGTTCTCCCAATTCGTTTCTGATCCATTCAGAAAGTTTTCCTCAGAAGATTTTGTCCATGTGATGAGAGATGGAGGGAAACTTTCAACACTGCAGGTGAGATTCAGAGTCTCACCCTCCTTCACACTTGTATTCCCAGTGATTTTAAAAACTTTTCCTGCACAAACACTGTTGAACACAGCTCAGAAAAACATCCAAAATTACATGAGAGCACATCTTTTAGTAAACATTTTGGATAGTAAAAAATAAAGGTAATAAAGTGCAGTATGTGCTAGACTCACAGGTCAGATTCAGAGTCATTGTCTCCTCTGTAATGATGTTGTTTGTGAAGCTGACCTTACAGGTGATGTTGTTCATCTGAAGGGTTAAAGGTCAAAGTTGAGCTGTGTCTGTTTGTGACAGCAGTCAGATCCTCAGTCATGAAAGCAGTGATGTTTCCTGTGATGTGCGAGGTCTTTTCTCCTGCTCCTCTCCACGTCCAGGTGACTTTAGGATCAGATCTAAAACGCGAGAAAATACACAGTAGAAAGAAAATCAGGGTGACATAACTTTACATTGTGTGTAACTTTACATATACATAGTTAACAGAGGACAGCCAAACATGTTGAGGTTTGTCATACCCTTTTTTACCATAATAGTTGCTGGAAGATGCTGGTCGTTGAAGTCAGGATAACTCTGAGTTGATATGATCAGGTGTCTGACTGTTTGAGGTGATTGGTGATGATGCTGCAGTTCCTTTGACTGGTATTCCTGCTGCATTTAGGGTGTTCAAGTATCCATTTTGACAGAAATGTTATTCTCCTGGAGATGCAACTTTTACTTCAAACAGGGGTAAAAATACACTTAGGAACAGAGAATGTATACTGAAAGGTAGCCAGTCATATTGTCAGGTTCATCTCTGTTTAGAACCATGGACAGAAAATGAGGCAGGCCAAAAAATGACATTTTAGGTTTTAACATATTTAGTAAATATGATATTAATTCATTCAACAGTAATTATGGATGCCAGACAGTTAAGTGTTGTTGTTGTCATGTGCACTTTTAAAGCTTTTTGAGCTTGAAAGGAAAATATCGACAGTATAAAGATATTTATTAACAGTGCAAAATAATGAAATAGAAATAGATGTTGTGGTGGTAGGTGTGTAACAAACAAACAGGAAGTTTGGTTGATTATACTAGATAAGAATCAACTCTGCATGCAACAGTATACATACAGGATGTTACTTGTTCACATATTCTGTACTGATGATAATACATTTGACTACCGCTTTCCTAAGGGCCTCATTTCAGGCCTCTGACAACAGCTCTAAACAATTAATATCTATGGTCTCTTCAATGATCAGGGCAAACCACAAATACTTATAAAGCAATGAATCAAATTAGCTGCAGTATTATTTTTTGACTACAATAGATTTCATTTAGAAAGACATTTAAAAATAGTAAGGTATATGTTGTTCAACCTGGTCCTCTTTATTCTGCTCTCTTCTCTCCACAGTGATGTCAGCACTGTGACTCCACTCTAAACCGACTCCTCCTCTCACAACTCTCCTCCCTACTTCCTCTTTTTGGAAGAAAGTATTGTCTCCTCTTGTCAGACTGCCACAATGCCATGCAGTCAAAATCTCACAGTATCACAATATGCATCATATATCCATCAACACTGAATCATGAAGGAAAAGGAAACAATTATTTATTTTTGCACCACTTTCATGATAGGGAACTGATAAAAAAACATTCAGAGACAGGATATTTATGGCAGTTGCACAATCAATCCCCCAAAACAATTCTGAATGGAAAAACAACTTATTTCACTGATAAATGCATTAAATTCCCTGTGTTCCTCCATTTTAGCTTCAGCCTCTCAGAAAGTACTTCTGTATTTGTTGAATGTACCACAATATGGCATCAGTGTATTTTCAGTGTCTCTGGTAACTTCCTGTTCTCACATTGGGCTACTACACTATAATTATCTTCAGTTAATGAGCTGAAATTCTGTCAAAATCTGTTGCTATAAACTTTATATCTGCATATTAAATGCTGAAACCTGTAAAAGAGAGAGTGTGCAATAGAGTATGAGGACTTTGTTCTCACTGAAAGCTCATATTATCTTAATCCTACAATGTGTTCTGTGCAAGAAATTCACTGCTAATACTGAGAGTAAGGTTGAATCCTACTACTACCAGTAATCCACGACTGTGGGGAACATTTTTGGAAATTAAATTCCATTTTTTATTTCTTCTCTCTAAAGAATTAACTCAAGTTTTTCCACCAAAATGATGTGAACAGAATGACTCTATAAATTAAGTAAAAAAAATAACACACTTCTTCCGTTGCAGGAATGAGCGTTTATTTGTGCACAAATCTGAATACCATTCAAAAGAACAGAGCTGCACTTGCAAACATAAGGCCACTGGAGATCCAGCAGAGCACTTAAAGATACACACATATTACAACTGAGAGGCATCTAAGTTTGAATATTTTATATAAATTGACTGCATTTAAATTAACTTTTTATCAAGCACATGACAACAAGATTTAAGGTTAAGTGTCTAACCCTGCAATTACTGTACAACTCGGTTGCTTTACTTCATGAGCCACGGCTACACATATTGTGGCTTTAAATAAAAAGATCACAACAAAAGTGCACTTTGGTACAAAAAGGTCTGCTAAGACCCCTTTAAACATATACATCTTTAAGTACTGACAACACATTTATTCATCTTTCTTCTGCTTCTCTCCCAGTACGCTTTTATTTTAATTTTATTTTTGATTTACTTACTTCAACATCCCCAAACTCTGGGTAATTTTTTGACTGAACACTTTCATTTGAATCCCACATTGACCACATTGTCAAAACAGCCTTTTTTATCATCTCAAAAACATTGCCCTCCTCCGCCCACCCCTTTTCTTTTCTTCTGCCCAAACGCTTAATCCACTCATTCGTCACCTCAAGATCCTACTTCTGCAATAGTCTTCTATTTGATGTTCGCTCCAAACTCATCAATAAAGCTTCAATACGTTCAAAACTAAGCTGTCCGAGTGCACACACACACACTCGCTGCAGAGAATACATCACCAAAGTCCTCAAAAACCTCCACTGGCTCCCTATAGAGCAACGCATACATTTCAAGATTCTCCTCATCACCATCTCCTACTTATCCAAACTCCTTCAATGTCACACTCCTACACGTTCCCTCAGATCGGCAACTGCTGACCTCTTCACGCAAACAACTAGGACCGAGCATCGGACATAGAGCGACAGGGCCTTTTTCATGCTACTGCCTCCGATCCTCTGGAACTCTCTTCCCACTTATATCCAGACTTCAGATTCCCTCCCTTACATTAAAAAAAATTCACTCAAAACACACTTCTTCAAGTCTGCTTTTAATGTCTAACCATTTAAATTGTCTGTACTTCCTGCTTAATTGTATTTTTCTAGGATGTATGTTTTAAAATATTTATCTCTATTTTATCCCCTTTGTAAAGTGTATCTGAGTTTTTTGTAAAGCGCTTATTAAATAAAATGTATTATTATTATTATTATTATTATTATTATTTATGTTTTATTCTCATTGAACATACATGCTTTCCTTTCTGTAAAATATGATATACTTCAACCTCATACATACACACCAGCATCAAATATAAAACATGAATTTCTGCACTTTATCAACCCCATCTTGCACTAAAGCTCGTCCTATGTTTAATGTAAAGCTTGTTTCACTACATTATGTCTCATCTGTCTGCGTTGAATCACCTGTTGTGTTTTCTCTCTTTCCAAATTTAAAAAAAGGAAAGAAACATTAATTATTAAGTGACTCCTCCACGCTACACGGTCCTTCTATCTCACACATTATTTCCTTCACATTGGAGTACACTGCCACATCCTCACCTCCTTCCTCGTCCTTCGGCAGATACTGTTTTGTCTCCTCATCTTCCCCTACCATCACCTCCTCCTCTTCACTGCCCTCCACCATTGCTACCTCCTCAGCACCATCGTTTTGTCTCTCCTCTTTTGCTTTGTTTTTGATTTCGGCATACTCTGTATCTTTGGTCTCTTGGGTATTCTCTGCCCCTAAGGGACTCTTCCTTTTCACCAAGGAAAAGTCGATGTCAGAGTACTCCAACTCTTTTGGTTCCACATCACCACCAGAGGCAGATTGCCCAGCAGCTGTAGCTCCTTCTTCAGATTCCCCTTGGTCATTGTCCACTCCTTGACCAGCATCTATCTGTCAGGTGCAATTCAGAAGTTATAAATAATTTGCCAACTGATACACAAAATTTCTACATCCAGGCAACAACTGGTTCCTACTCAAATCTCTAAGCTTTGAAACACTTAAACATTAAACTATATCATCCATAAACTGTTAAAATGATCATGACAGTTTTTTTCTTAATTGTAGTAAAGATGCTGTTTTGCATTGCAGTGCAACAATAAGAGCACTCCGACAGTGTGAAAGTAAGTGAAACAAAAGAAAAGCTATGGCAATGCTAGTCTCCTCACAAGACTAATCTTTCAACAAACAGTTAAACACATTTAACTAATATACTGCACACAGTAAAAGCCTTGATTAGTCACCATCTCCAGAGCCTCAGCAGAGTTCTTCTGTTTATTTCTGGGGAGAAAATGAATTAAAGAACAAATGTTACAAACAAGCAATGAAAAAGAAAGAATTATTGAATCTCTCACAAGTGTTTTATTAAACTTAAATGTTTCAGCCCACGACTTGATGAACTTCACATCACTATAACCTTTATTTAATCAGGTAATCATAAGAGCTAACCTATATTTTTGACTGTACGCACGCTTGTTTTTATAATTTAAAGCTTAAATATAGGAAAGTTCATTTAGGTGGAACAATGGAGCATCAATGTCACTTCACAGCAAAAATGTTTTGGATCAAACACAAACAAAGCCGACTGGACTTTCATTATGGGGTTTCTATTTTCTCCCTATTTCATGTGATTGCTCCAGATTTCCCCAAAACTCAACAGGCATTCAGATTTGCTGAATTTAAAACTCTGAATATGTGTCAAGGCGTTTGTCTTACTATATGAATTGGCCCTGTAATACATGGAAGATGTGTCTATTTGTCCAAGAGACAACTTTCTATTAGACTGAAAATGGGAAATCAAAAAACTATTATTATAACAATGAAAAAACACAAGAAGACATAATCCTGACAAGAGCAAGTTTGTAGTGTATGCAAACTGATTATGTATACTATATGGGTATATTAATACATTTATATATGCCTGTATTTTGGAGGAAAAAAATCTAAAATGTTGGCGGTATAGCTTTGAATAAGGTTAGCATTAATGCCAAGTATTATGATTTGCTGTAAAATGGATTAAGTATGCTAAAACAGTGCTGTGGTCCTTAATGACTGATAGTGAATAATGAAATAAAATAAAGAAAAGAAAAGCGTAGACTCTCAGTTATGCAAATAAAATAAATAACAAGAGTACCTGCAGCATTTTACGGCCAAACAGCAGAGCGTTGATGCAAGAAGTATCCCAATGAAAAACGCAATGATGACTTCTGGCTGTGAAAAGTCTAATAAAAATGCATTGAGTAGATCTGGAATGGAGAGGAACAAACTGTTAAAAGAAACTAGCCCTGATCGCTGCTGCTTCATGGTAGAAATATTTTTAAAATGTCATAATGTAGTGGTCTAGAGTTGAGGAGGGTTTTTATGAGTCACAATTACCGTCTTCTTTTAACTAATTTTTTCTAACTGTGAGGTTCTCTTTTGCTTCCCCAATTTCATTGCTGCTGACACACTCAACAGTGGTGGAGTTGAGATCTTTTACAGATACAGCGAAGCTGATGACAGTGTTGTTTGACTTATTGGTAGTGAAAGAGTATTCAGTGCGAGTCTCCAACATCGGCCATTTGATGGTGGGTAAAGGGAAACCCTCACTGATGCACACACAGGTCAGGACCTCCGACTGAACCTCACATGCAGAGCTACTTAAGACGTTTGGACGAACTGCAAACACTAATGAAGGAACTCAACAGAGTAAACATGAAGAGCGAGAGAGTGTATAAAGAGAGGGAAAACCAAAAACAGAGAGAACAAAGCCAAAAATCAGAAGAATACAACGTTATTTTCTGATTGTTTCATGGAGGTTAATTTCTAAAGTGTTACACATCCTCACAAACCTGCAGGGAAGGGTGGTGTTCAGATGTTTTGTTGTGCAGATGTATTGTCCAAAATATTATTTTGGCACCTTGAGGATGACACGTGTGGCTGTTCCAGTGTCGTTGTTCGGATCTTGACTTCGTTCAAATCTATCTATACAATGTTCTAATGCCTCCGAATTCCCAACATTTCTGCAAGAACACCGTTGATGTTGTAATTTTGATTTCATGACAGTTTACACTGACTTTGTGATTGTTGAAATATTTTTGGGGCAGTCCAGAGATGGTGTAAAAAAAAAGAAAAAGTAAGTCTGGAGCCATACTGTCAATAAAAGCTCTAAGAAAGAGCAACTTTTCTGACCAAACACTGTTGATGTTGAAAAATTCAACACAGTTTAGAAAGAAATCCGAAATGACATGAGAGCACATCTTTTAGTAAATATTTTAGATAGTAAAAAGTAAAGGCAATAATAAAGTGCAGTATGTGCTATACTCACAGGTCACATTCAGAGTCACTGTCTCCTCTGTACTGATGTTGTTTGTGAAGCTGACCTTACAGGTGACATTGGAGCCGTGTTGTTCAGCTGAAGGGTTAAAGGTCAAAGTTGAGCTGTGTCTCTTTGTGACAGCAGTCAGATTCTCAGTCTTGAAAGCAGTGATGTTTCCTGTGATGTGCGAGGTCTTTTCTCCTGCTCCTCTCCACGTCCAGGTGACTTTAGGATCAGATCCAGAGCAGAGACCAGGAGCAGTGCAGGTCAGTGTGGTCTGCTGTCCCTCTGTCAGAGGAGGAACCATCACTGTGGGCTTCTGGGTCAGACCTAAAGTGAGAGATGTCAATGAGTGGAATCAGGTGATCAGGCTGAAAGTCACCATTCACTTTACATCTGATTAAAATAATCTGATACTTTATTAAATATCTCGATGAGGCAATAAGTAGGAGTTGTATCAGGAATTGCTGCAGTTTCTACTTGTTGCCCACAGAGGTCGACAAATGCCAAACATTATTTAATTCTCCATTCAGACTATAAATACAGCAGATATGTTGAATAGAATGAACATCTTCACAGTATTTATTTGTTGTAGTGGTTCATACCTTTAACAGAGACAGTTGATTTTAGCTGGAATGTAAATCCCTTCTTCTCATTATTCAGTGAACCCTCAACTCTGAGCTGATATGATCCAGAGTCTGACTCAGTGAGGTCATTGATGATGATGCTGCAGTTCCTCTGACTCATGTCAGGCTCCAACAGTGAAAGTCGTCCTATAAACCCAGACTGAACTTGATTGTTCTCGTCAGTGCTGAATATAATGTCCGGCCCCTTACAAGTTTTTGTAGATGGTTCACATTTCATAAACAACATACGTTGAAGTGTAAAGCCTTTAGTACTGTTGAAAGAACACGGTATCACAACACAGAGTCCAGCCTCTGCTTTTATTTCTCCTCCTGTGAGAGTGATACAGAATTGTTCTTGACACCGTGTTATTTCCCCCACTGAAGCACCTGTTAATGGAAACAGTGAGACAAAAGCAGGGAAAGTAGATATTTAAATCTTGACAATACTTCATGATATTTAATAAATGGTGAAGGAAGGCTACTACTGGAACTGTATTTGTTTTACAAAACTGCTGTTTTCAGCATTTAACATATGTCTTTACAAAAATAACTTCATAAAACAAGTCAATTATACTCAATATTATACAAATACGTCTATTCATCCCAAAGCACCCAGCTGAGTCAATAGATGCTTTGAGTAATGTCTCTAATGAGGACATTTATCACAGCAAACTGATGCTCTCTTTTTAATATCTTTATTTTTGGCATCATAACAAGATCATCATAAAGATGCAAACCTGTATCAGCAGTGATGCCTCTCACAGAGAAAAGCAGAGTCGCCCAGATGAGAACAAACATCCTGATTTGATGATTGAGACAGTCCGTTTCTTTTCCTGTCAGAAGTACAAACATTCTTAACATTCAAATGTTTCACTTGATGAAACTGGAACCACAGTTGACAGCACAGATTTAAATACATGATGTTGCAGGTTCACGTTTTCTTTGGTCACATTGATACATTTGTCTAACATCATCTTGAGGGTTGTGAGTCCCACAAAATGTTTTATTTCCAAGCACTTTGTAATATATGTTCCATAAAACTGCTAAATAAATGAACTTAAAATATCTGTAGTTGCGTTATCTACAATGCCCACCAATGAAAAGCACACATTAGTTTACAAGTTAAGTGACGAATTCTAAAAAGCATTTTTCATGACAGAATGATTGGAGGAATAATTTCTACAGTTTCCATTTTAAGTTGGTTTTAAAAAGTAAGGTAAAAGTTGTGTTTTACCTCTTTTCCTCTTGATCTCCTGTTCTCTTCTCACCACAGTGATCTCTGCTCTGTGTCTCTGCTCTGAACTGACTCTTCCTCTCTTCGTCTACCTTTTGTACTTTGTTCCTCTTTGTGCTGCAACTATTTTCAAGGAAGTTTCTCTTCACACTGCTGGCCTTCATTAGACTGCCACACTCACAAATCTCTCGAATGTGTGAAAATGTTAATATGAATAAATACTGTTTATCAAGTTGATGATGTGCGACTTTAACACTGAACAATGAAATATAACGATCTTGCTTTTTTTATTATCTTCAGGACAGTGAATGTGTGAGGAACTCTGAGAAAGGGGAAGTACCATATGTGTGCTTGAGAAAAAAAGTGTCACCTTAAGGAAACCAAATATTTCATCTACCAACTATCCTTCTACATTGTAATGCACAATACAGCACAGACATGTGCATAGTGGGAGGGTGGTGGATGTGCACGCATGTGAATGTCCTCTATTGCAACTTCCATCTTTACTTAAGTGCATGAAATACCAACATACAAAAAAAACATCCTAGTTCTTGAATCAACTGCAAGAACCTCTAAATGTAGTTGTTTTTATGGTTTATTGTGCAACACCTTAAAGTTGTGTTCTCAGACGTGATCATTCATTTCAACATTGCCTTACATGGCAGCACCATATTCTTTCTAATAACTTCCTGTTGACACTTTGAGATAGGAGATTATGACTATAACTATATTTAGCTGCAAAATGACTACATGTTTGTCCTCATCAGCTTCTATATGCTGCATATTGAACACTCACTACAGAACCTGTCAATATTGCAGAATGTACCAGACGGAAGAAATTGTAGTTAAGTACTTTTTTCTTTCAAACCCCCCACTCCCTGACGATGCCCTGGTCTTGCTCGGCCAGTAGATGTCAGTGTTGCTACATGAGCAGTGTCTGTGACAGGAGAGTCACAGGGAAGTCTTGCGTTAGTACGCGAGATAATGAGAATGTCTTTGCTTCAAGATGGAAGCAGAAAACACTGCATAGCAACTGTCTAACTAAATACACATTTTGGTATTTTGCTAAATATTTTTCATTAAATGTGTAGCAACAGATTGAGAGTCTGTTTGACATCATTGTGTGCAACGCTACAACTACAATTTTATCATAACTGAAATAAATGGTGGCTGAAACTACAAAAAAGGGCCCCCAACCACTCGTTTTTTGTTCAAACTTTAGAGCTTTTATAGCCCCTTTTGGAATTCCTGGATGATTTTAGTTCATCAGAGGTGGAAAACCAAAACTAACAGAAAACACTTCTGGACAGCTTTTCAGCAGGCAGCCAACACTCCAGGGAGATGTAGCAGGGGAAAAGGTGTGTGGAGGCGGCATATTTTTATATCTAACGCTGTGAACTAATAGTTGGAACAGTATCATTATGTTTCTTTCCAGTCTGAACAAAGTGTGTTTTACAATTAGTTAACAAGGCAAAAAGGACTCACTAGTTTTTGTGTGGGAGTGGGATTTTTCGGTTTAGGTGAATAAATATTTCTGTTATTGACATTTTGTTTGTTTATTTTGTTTTTTTATTGTAATATAAAAGTTGAGAGAGCTTGTGTGAGGTAGCAAACTTGCCACTTGCGCACAACACATCCTGGTACATTGGCACAGCCGGCATGGCTCCTCAGCAGGAAAAATCTGCTTTCTTGGTCAATAAAGTGCACTGGAGAATAATAATCTTCACTGGACTACATTTACCATCAGCACTGATTAAACCTTCACATAACAGGGTGTTGAATTTTCTCTTTAAACTAACTTAATATTTGTAGACTGTGAGAGGAAACCGGAGCACCCGGAGTAAACACACACGATGAGAATATGAATTCCTCACAGAAAGGTCTGACCTGAGCCGGATCCTGACTGTGAGGTGTCCAAAGGGGGACAGCAACCCCTGCAGGTGTTCTTTCTTGTGGAAGTGGTCAGAAGATGGGTCAGCTGCATATTGATCTTACCTTTTTTTTTTTACAATTAATCTTAACTAATATATTTAGATTGTGGGAGGAAACCGGAGCACCCAGAGTAAACCCAAACATGAAGAGAATATGAATTCCTCACAGAAAGGTCTGACATGAGCAAGAACCTAACTGTGAGGTGTCCAAGGGGGGACAGCAACCCCTGCAGGTGTTTGTTTGTTTTTTGTGGAAAAGGGTGGGAGAGGGGTTAGCTGCATATTGATCTTACCTTTTTTTTTTCTACATTTAACCTTGCCTAAAATATTTAGACTGTGGGAGGAAACCGGAGCACCCGGAGTAAACCCAAACATGTGGAGAATATGAACTCCTCACAGAAAGGTCTGACCTGAGCCGGAACCTGACTGTGAGGCATCACTGCTGGGTTTGATCATTGCTGTCCTTAGGCAACGATTTACCCGGATCTTTTGAATGGCAGTGAGACCCCTCAGCAATGGGTGGGAAACAAGGTTCCCACCCATTGCTGCGTTTCACCCAAGACTTGGTTGGGTGGGGAGTCGGCTTCAGATCAGCCCTTCTCTTGTTCGTTAGCTGCAGATTGTTGTGTGTCAAGTAAGGCTTGATGGCTGGGGTTTGTCCAGCCTCCACCCTAGCTGGGGGACAGCATTGCCCTATATGTGTTTCTTTTGTGGAAATGGTTGGGGGGTGGGTCGGCTGCAGATTTACCTTACTTGTGCGTGCCAAGTTCTGTTTCGTAGACTGGGTTTGGTCAGTACTGTCCTTAGGCAATGATTTACCCAAGTCTTTTGAATGGTAGTGGGCAGTGAAACGAGGCCGTTCTGGAGCTGCTTCTTCTGCTAACTTGTAATTTCCTGAACGGGCTTTCAGGAGTGCATCCTTTACTCTGGAAAACTCACGCATAATATCGAACCCCATCACATCCAGCTCGCCGTCCATTAGGGCCTCAGTATGGTTTAAGAAAGACTTTCTCTCTAGGAAATCTCTGGGGAAGAGGTATTCCTGGAGTTCTTCCTCAGCAGAAATGTTGTAGTCATAGTAAACGTTGATCTTCTGCTCTAAAGGAGCAGATCTGGGCTTGAGCCGCCTTTCCCATATTTTCTTGGGGCTTCCAAAGGATCTTTTCGCACATTTCTTCATCATTTCTTGATGTTTCTCCCTCTCCAGTCTCAGGTTTTCGTCCCTGATCCTGTTCCTCCTCTCAGTGTCCTTCATCTCCCTCACTGCCTTTAGGTTTTCTTCAGGCACGGTCTCAAGGAGCTCGAGCAATGAAGAGAGATTGTACTCGATACTGGTCAGCTTCTCCAAGGTACTAAGGTTGTTAAACCGTCTACTTACGCAGTGGTAATAAACCTGGGACACCTTCAAATTCAGAGTATCCATCAAAGCATCCTGGTCTTTTGTTTTTAGGAATTCATGGAGCTGAACCATCTTTTGACCTGGGCAGTGCTTTTCTTCTCTTCGTATAATTTGTTCTCAATTTCAACTTCCTTCACTGCCAGATTCAAAATACTCCTTTTGATTTCCATTAAGGATGTCTTGCAGATGTGCTGGACCTTCTTTGCTTTCTCCTCCTGCATGGAAGTTCTCTCAAACAGGATCAGGTCGTGATCTTTTAAGTCTGCTATCTTATCTAATAGCTCCTCGGGATTAGAGAAGGAAAGCTCCAGATTCTCCTCTGTGTTCTGCTCATCCTGGGTGTCACTACCAGACAGGTCTTTTGCTTTTAAAGCCTTTTCCTCTTCGGCCTCCTGCCAGTCAAGATTTGATGCCTTAAACAGAACCATCTTATAACTTTTGTATTCCTTGAGGATATCTTTACTCTTGGAAATGTCACTTTCAACCATCTCTATTTCAGACGTTACCTGCTGAATAGAAGAAATATTTTCCTGTTTGGATTTCATCTCTCCTTCCAGACGTTTTCTGGCAGCTGCTGATTTCACCTCTATTATCTTGTTGTTTTGTTCAAAGACGTTTTTATGTTTCTCAAGGGTTTGATCAAGCCATTCCAAATTTGTCTGCTTCTTCAAAATGAGCCTGTCCATCCTCTTAATCTGTGTCCTTTTCCTCAGAACAGATCCCTCTATCTGTGCACTCTCATAGAACAAACTACTCTCGCCATCATAAGTTTTTGGTTTCATCCCTTGTTTTTCTTGTGTTTGTGTTGGGAGAGCTGAGTTATTCTTTAGTTGTTTTTCATCCAGCACCTCATTTCCCTTTACAATCACTGTAGACATGCTATGTCCTTTTTCCCTACCTTTCAATTTTGGCTGTGGTGATTCCATGTTTAAGTTTGCGTTTTGCATCTTCTGTACTTGCTCTGTACTTACAGTGGTGTCCTGCCTGCTATTATTCTGTCCTTACACAAATATGAAATATTGGACTTGTGGGTATTCCTTCTAAGCTCTTTAAATATCAAAGACAACTAGTGACATCATCACATGCTATTACATCATGACGGTCAAGATCAAGGCCACAAGTGAAATCACATTCTATGATATCATGGCATTGCTCGACATCATAGCATTAAAGATCTAAGACAACTAGTGACATCATCACATTCTATTGCATCATGACAATGCGTGACATCAGGAAGTTCTGTGAATTCAGGCGCTAGGCTAATCATACATTTTCTAACAAGCCCACTGCCGTTTCTATGGCAACAGGTGGCAGCGGACGTTAGCTTATATTAGCTTAGCTATCCTGCAGCTAACACAGCTATTTGTCATCCACTTGCCTACAAGATGATTCCTTTGCCATCTGTATTAATGTTAATGAATGCTAGGTTGCTCCTGAAAATCAACAATAACTGAAATATCATATTTACAGGAGTGACCCTTCTGTTTTAAGACGACTGGCCTCTTTTGGCCTTTTGGCCTCTTAGCCCGAGGTACTGGGCAATGAATGGAAAGCAACATCCCATGGTATGTTCACTGTGCTCACTGTAGCCAGCTCTTTGCTGTATATTTAGGTATACAGCCACAGCTAGTGTGTGTTTGTTAAAGCTCAGTTACCAACATCTACCATCTTAATACACCACTATTATACACTACTCCATCAGTGAAATTACAAAGAAAAATGAATGAAATAACAATTACACAGGTAAAATGTAAAATCCATCACTCAATCATTTATTTACAGCGGTTTTAAGCAGAAGCATCAGTTATGAATGACATTAGGGTGCAGCACAGTGTCCACTATTGCCTCAGGACAGTGGGATCTTCTGGCTCGTTATACAATGGTCAGGCTTTTTCTGATTTTAAGCCAGGTTGATTGTTGAAAGGGTGGGCATACTAAACGGATTATTATTCCAGGGCAGGCTGAGAGGAGTTTAGGGAGAACTTTGAACAAGCTGTAGGTTGGGTTGATAGTGAGGGGGATGTAGAGGGCCATGATATGGCATTATGGGGTATGCTGATGGAGGTCAGTCACTCATGTTAATATGAAAGTGACAAGAATTTGTACTTAAAAGACGGCTGTAGATTCTGGTTGCCTCTGAAGTTGCTAAAGATTATAAGTACAGATATTTGTGTTATTTATTTTCATTCTAAAATATAGATAAAGCATAGAAAATAACATACTTTTTGAAGGTAATTTGTTTTATTTTATACTTTTCATGCATGGTAGATTAGATACCTGCACACTTAAATCTATGCAGAGATCACTTTTTGTTTTAGCTTTCGGTCGACAGGGCTGTACATGGTCCAGCTGGACCACGTATGCTCTGAGGAAGTGTTCAGATATCTTTTCGCCCAGATGGAGCTTTTTGCAAAACTTTTACAAAACATGCCATGACATTGTTAAGGTAGGATGATATGTTGCAGAAAAGGTCTGTCCCATTTGTATTGATAGCATTTACGATGACACAATCAAGCCATTGAAGTCTCTCATACTCAACCATTTACCAGGTAAGTCCCTAAGGGTTCAGGGTTTAAGGCCTTAAAGGGGACATTGGGATTGGGCCTTTGAGAAGTACAGTGACTTTAAAAAGTTGTATCTTAAGTAGAATCTTTAACCTCCACTAAAGGAAATGTTGGTATATTTTTTTATGTATGTAGAAATACATATCTCTGCCATCCAGGTGACGTGTCTGTATATTAGTTTTTTATATTAAATATGCTCTTCAGATTTTAATTGTAAATAAATCTGCCCCCTGTTATCACTTAGGGAGGAATATTAGCTCCATATGTTTCACAGCCACCAAATCCTTCTGTGTTGATAGAAGCATTATCCTATATGTATTATATTCCGATATGTTTTTGGATCTATATTACTCCTGCACTAATGTGTATTTATCATTTTACTGTGCTGTGGTTTTATCGCATAAACAATATGATCACATTTATTTATCACATTTCAATTGTTCTGTCTGGTTTTCTTCTGCACCTCAGACCCTAGAGGTAACCGTCTGTGTCTACACATACTATATTAATCATATTCACTATGTACCGTTAATAATATTTGATATTCTGTGACAAGTCTGCACCTTAGCTTTTACCAATATCCAGTCTACTTTCATTAATGCACAGCATATATTACTATCATTATACATACATATTCAAATAATAATAATAACAATAATAATAATATCGTCAATATTATTATTGTTATCATAATTATTATTTAAAAAAAACTATGATCTGGTCCTGGCTGGGTCTTTTTTTAAGGGTTTACTCCGGGTGCTCCGTTTTCTCCAACACATTTTAAACTTCCATTAATAACAACAATAATAATATTGTCAATATTATTGTCAATATATAATAATAATATTGTCAATATTACTATTGTTATATAGTTATTATAAAAAAAATAACTATCTGGTCCTGGCTGGGATAAACTTTTGATACCTTCACACTCAGAGTATCCAGCAAAACATCCTGGTCTTTTGTTTTTAAAGATTCATGGAACTTAACTATCCTTTTGAGCATGGCAGTGCTTTCATTTTCTTTGTCCAATTTAAAATATAACTATAGATTATTGAAAATGAGTTTTTAACACTTAACGTAGCAACTGATTGAATGATTACTTTAAACTGGGAAGCTGTAAGTTTTGCCATTTTATTTTATTGTTGTTAATGTTTATTTAGATGACAGTTTGCTAGTTATCGTGAGCATAATTCGCTGCTAATGCAGCTAGCTTCAATTGTAGTTCCACAGTCTGTAGTAATGTAACTTTAGGTAGTAACTTTAGGTAATACAGAGAGAGACTGTAGCTGTGTAGAGCGAATCTGTCACAGTAGCTGCGAGAAGTCAGTCCCATTTGGAATTCTGCCTCAAATGCAGCAAAGACATGCAGCCCTCTTTTCCCAGATTTGGAGGACCCAACTGATGGATCCTTTACAGCCCATCATGTCCCAATGGTGACATGGCGATGAGTGGACCAGCAGCAGCAGATGAGGCAGAACTCACTTAAATGAAAGTATTGGGTTTCAACTCACTCAAATATCTAACGATGTTAAAATGTTATATCAAATAAGGGACTTTATAACATCACACTTTTGTTCAAATAAAGAGTTAAGTTACTTGACGTTATTAAATAGTTTTTGCTTTGGCAGCAGCACCAGCCACGTAGGACTCAGTTATATATAGCAAATATGGCAAAGTTTATGCATAAATATGGCAAAGTTTATGCATAAAGTTAATATTGAGCTGACGTGAGGGATTTAAATAGCATTATTTAACAAAATTCAGGCAGAGCAGACTGGGCTTTTTCGGGAGGGGCCTTCATGAGAACTGGCACTTTTCAGACTGTTGGCTAAATACAGGCATATGGAGGCAGACAGTATGAGAAGAATAAAGTATTTTTGTGGAAAATTAAAATACACCTATTAACCTGAAAATGAGTATAAAAAGAGACCATGAGAACATTCTTTGAATGTTTTAAAGATCTCCTATTATACAAATTTTCAGGTTAACAATTGTATTTTATTACTATTTGTACAACTAACTAAATAACTATTTGGTTCATCCAATTGAATAACATGAGCTATCATATTTAAAACCCCAGTGATTTAGTTAAATATATTTGACATGATTTAACTTACCATAACTAAGTCAGTCGGCATCAGGTCAGGATGGAAGCTCAGACTGACACAACTCAAAATTTGCTCGTGGCAGAATGTAGCAAACCCCTTACTCTGGTGAATTCACAGTAGCGTGCAGTAATCATGGCAGTCACATCCACGCCTTGCATTCATTTTACAGTAAATGTCTGAATACTGTAGGAAATATCACAGTAAATGCCTGTGATGTAATGGTGTAATGTCTCCTGAAAGCCTGGAAATGATTTACAGTTTATATATGCACAGCTAAGCTAAACCCTGGTGACAATAAATTGAAAAGTGAAAGTTTAGTAGACGTCTAAATTAATATAAGAAATCCCCTGCCTTGTAGTCTGCTGTTCCCGACGTCATTGTTCTGCTAATAGTAGTCTATCCCCTTCAGACGTCCGAAAGACAAATAGCCCCTTTTGGAATTCTTGGATGATTTTAGTTCATCAGAGGTGGAAAACCAAAACTAACAGAAAACACTTCTGGACAGCTTTTCAGCAGGCAGCCAACACTCCAGGGAGATGTAGCAGGGGAAAAGGTGTGTGGAGGCGGCATATTTTTATATCTAACGCTGTGAACTAATAGTTGGAACAGTATCATTATGTTTCTTTCCAGTCTGAACAAAGTGTGTTTTACAATTAGTTAACAAGGCAAAAAGGACTCACTAGTTTTTGTGTGGGAGTGAGATTTCTCGGTTTAGGTGAATAAATATTTCTGTTATTGACATTTTGTTAGTTTATTTTGTTTTTTTATTGTAATATAAAAGTTGAGAGAGCTTGTGTAAGGTAGCAAACTTGCCACTTGCGCACAACACATCCTGGTACATTGGCACAGCCGGCATGGCTCCTCAGCAGGAAAAATCTGCTTTCTTGGTCAATAAAGTGCACTGGAGAATAATAATCTTCACTGGACTACATTTACCATCAGCACTGATTAAACCTTCACATAACAGGGTGTTGAATTTTCTCTTTAAACTAACTTAATATTTGTAGACTGTGAGAGGAAACCGGAGCACCCGGAGTAAACACACACGATGAGAATATGAATTCCTCACAGAAAGGTCTGACCTGAGCCGGATCCTGACTGTGAGGTGTCCAAAGGGGGACAGCAATGCCTGCAGGTGTATTGTTTAGAAAAAAGGGTGGGAAATGCGTCGGCTGCATATGGATTTTACCTTATTTCATTTTTTTTACATTTAACCTTGCCTAATATATTTAGACTGGGAGGAATCCGGAGTACCCGGAGTAAACCCAAACATGAGGAGAAAATGAATTCCTCACAGAAAGGTCTGACCTGAGCCAGAACCTGACTGTGAGGTGTCCAAAGGGGGACAGCAACCCCTGCAGGTGTTCTTTCTTGTGGAAGTGGTCAGAAGATGGGTCAGCTGCATATTGATCTTACCTTTTTTTTTTTTTTTACAATTAATCTTAACTAATATATTTAGACTGTGGGAGGAAACCGGAGCACCCAGAGTAAACCCAAACATGAAGAGAATATGAATTCCTCACAGAAAGGTCTGACATGAGCAAGAACCTAACTGTGAGGTGTCCAAGGGGGGACAGCAACCCCTGCAGGTGTTTGTTTGTTTTTTGTGGAAAAGGGTGGGAGAGGGGTTAGCTGCATATTGATCTTACCTTTTTTTTTTCTACATTTAACCTTGCCTAAAATATTTAGACTGTGGGAGGAAACCGGAGCACCCGGAGTAAACCCAAACATGTGGAGAATATGAACTCCTCACAGAAAGGTCTGACCTGAGCCGGAACCTGACTGTGAGGCATCACTGCTGGGTTTGATCATTGCTGTCCTTAGGCAACGATTTACCCGGATCTTTTGAATGGCAGTGAGACCCCTCAGCAATGGGTGGGAAACAAGGTTCCCACCCATTGCTGCGTTTCACCCAAGACTTGGTTGGGTGGGGAGTCGGCTTCAGATCAGCCCTTCTCTTGTTCGTTAGCTGCAGATTGTTGTGTGTCAAGTAAGGCTTGATGGCTGGGGTTTGTCCAGCCTCCACCCTAGCTGGGGGACAGCATTGCCCTATATGTGTTTCTTTTGTGGAAATGGTTGGGGGGTGGGTCGGCTGCAGATTTACCTTACTTGTGCGTGCCAAGTTCTGTTTCATAGACTGGGTTTGGTCAGTGCTGTCCTGAGGCAATGATTTACCCAAGTCTTTTGAATGGTAGTGGGCAGAGAAACGAGGCCGTTCTGGAGCTGCTTCTTCTGCTAACTTGTAATTTCCTGAACGGGCTTTCAGGAGTGCATCCTTTACTCTGGAAAACTCACGCATAATATCGAACCCCATCACATCCAGCTCGCCGTCCATTAGGGCCTCAGTATGGTTTAAGAAAGACTTTCTCTCTAGGAAATCTCTGGGGAAGAGGTATTCCTGGAGTTCTTCCTCAGCAGAAATGTTGTAGTCATAGTAAACGTTGATCTTCTGCTCTAAAGGAGCAGATCTGGGCTTGAGCCGCCTTTCCCATATTTTCTTGGGGCTTCCAAAGGATCTTTTCGCACATTTCTTCATCATTTCTTGATGTTTCTCCCTCTCCAGTCTCAGGTTTTCGTCCCTGATCCTGTTCCTCCTCTCAGTGTCCTTCATCTCCCTCACTGCCTTTAGGTTTTCTTCAGGCACGGTCTCAAGGAGCTCGAGCAATGAAGAGAGATTGTACTCGATACTGGTCAGCTTCTCCAAGGTACTAAGGTTGTTAAACCGTCTACTTACGCAGTGGTAATAAACCTGGGACACCTTCAAATTCAGAGTATCCATCAAAGCATCCTGGTCTTTTGTTTTTAGGAATTCATGGAGCTGAACCATCTTTTTGACCTGGGCAGTGCTTTTCTTCTCTTCGTATAATTTGTTCTCAATTTCAACTTCCTTCACTGCCAGATTCAAAATACTCCTTTTGATTTCCATTAAGGATGTCTTGCAGATGTGCTGGACCTTCTTTGCTTTCTCCTCCTGCATGGAAGTTCTCTCAAACAGGATCAGGTCGTGATCTTTTAAGTCTGCTATCTTATCTAATAGCTCCTCGGGATTAGAGAAGGAAAGCTCCAGATTCTCCTCTGTGTTCTGCTCATCCTGGGTGTCACTACCAGACAGGTCTTTTGCTTTTAAAGCCTTTTCCTCTTCGGCCTCCTGCCAGTCAAGATTTGATGCCTTAAACAGAACCATCTTATAACTTTTGTATTCCTTGAGGATATCCTTACTCTTGGAAATGTCACTTTCAACCATCTCTATTTCAGACGTTACCTGCTGAATAGAAGAAATATTTTCCTGTTTGGATTTCATCTCTCCTTCCAGACGTTTTCTGGCAGCTGCTGATTTCACCTCTATTATCTTGGCGTTTTGTTGAAAGACGTTTTTATGTTTCTCAAGGGTTTGATCAAGCCATTCCAAATTTGTCTGCTTCTTCAAAATGAGCCTGTCCATCCTCTTAATCTGTGTCCTTTTCCTCAGAACAGATCCCTCTATCTGTGCACTCTCATAGAACAAACTACTCTCGCCATCATAAGTTTTTGGTTTCATCCCTTGTTTTTCTTGTGTTTGTGTTGGGAGAGCTGAGTTATTCTTTAGTTGTTTTTCATCCAGCACCTCATTTCCCTTTACAATCACTGTAGACATGCTATGTCCTTTTTTCCTACCTTTCAATTTTGGCTGTGGTGATTCCATGTTTAAGTTTGCGTTTTGCATCTTCTGTACTTGCTCTGTACTTACAGTGGTGTCCTGCCTGCTATTATTCTGTCCTTACACAAATATGAAATATTGGACTTGTGGGTATTCCTTCTAAGCTCTTTAAATATCAAAGACAACTAGTGACATCATCACATGCTATTACATCATGACGGTCAAGATCAAGGCCACAAGTGAAATCACATTCTATGATATCATGGCATTGCTCGACATCATAGCATTAAAGATCTAAGACAACTAGTGACATCATCACATTCTATTGCATCATGACAATGCGTGACATCAGGAAGTTCTGTGAATTCAGGCGCTAGGCTAATCATACATTTTCTAACAAGCCCACTGCCGTTTCTATGGCAACAGGTGGCAGCGGACGTTAGCTTATATTAGCTTAGCTATCCTGCAGCTAACACAGCTATTTGTCATCCACTTGCCTACAAGATGATTCCTTTGCCATCTGTATTAATGTTAATGAATGCTAGGTTGCTCCTGAAAAACGCCCACAGGAGTGACCCTTCTGTTTTAAGACGACTGGCCTCTTTTGGCCTCTTTTGGCCTCTTAGCCCGAGGTACTGGGCAATGAATGGAAAGCAACATCCCATGGTATGTTCACTGTGCT
>NW_026551801.1:0-6352 GCF_027596085.1 Anoplopoma fimbria | reverse complement strand
GCTGATGCCACCACAGACTCGAAAAAGCTCCTCAGGAGTGCTCCTGCTCAGTACAATGGTAAATGGTCTGTACTTGTATAGCGCTTTTCTAGTCTTCCGACCACTCAATGCGCTTTTTAGATTACTAATCATTCACCCAGTCATACCCATTCATACACTGATGATAGGGGCTACCATGCAAGGTGCCACCTGCACATCAGGATCTATCTAATCATTCACCGTCATACACCGATGGCACAGCCTTCGGGAGCAACTCTGGGTAAGTGTCTTTCCCAAGGACACATCAACATGGACTGCCGGAGCCAGGGATCGAACCGCCGATCCTCTGATTGGAAGACGACCCTGCTCTCCACTGAGCCACAGTCGCCCAATGTAAGTACACAACATGTAACTTACTGTTGCCACTAGGTGGCGCTATTACTATAATTCTAAATTGACATAAAGATGTCTTCAGGGTCAGGATGGCATGACATATGAAAAATGTTGAGCATATTAGACAATGTACGGCCGAATTATAACAACTTCCTGTTTCATGGCGAATGGTGTTTTTTGAAAGCGACGCCACGGATACATAGTTCGATAACTTTTTGATCTTTTGATAACTTTTGACTGCAAAGCTCTTAAGATCATACTGACCGACGTTGAAGTAAATCGGATTAAATCTCTAGGAGGAGTTTGTTAAAGTACGTCACCTTGAAATGGTCAAAAAACGTCATAAAATTCAAAATGGCCGACTTCCTGTTGGGTTTAGGGCATACGTCTCACTGGATTTTTTGTACGTCCCATCATGTTACATAAACCTACCAAATTTCACCCAGCTAGGTGAAACGCAGCGTTGGGGATAATCAAAAATTGGCGCTATCGAGCCAATCGCTCCAAACTCAGCCCAACACCCCAAAAATCGTGCCATTTTCGCTGAGTCAGATTGATCTGCAAAATTTCAAGGGTGTACGTTTATCCCAAGCACCTCTTTTCCCTGTTGAAAGACGCCAAATACAATCGAAGAACAATAGGTCCTCCGCCCTGACTACGTCAGGGCCGGGCCCTAATAATCTGCCAACAGTGAGAACTGGTTCAACCTGTGTGCCTAATGACACTTACTGTATGAGGTTACTTCTGCAAATATCCATTTCTGAGAAAAGCAAGGGAACAGATTCAATTCAATTCAATTCAGTTTATTTTGTATTTTGTGAAGAAACCTATGGGAGGACGACAGAAGAGGGATCCTTCTCCCAGGATGGACAAAATGCAATAGATGTCATGTGTACAGAATGAACAGCATAACAGAGATACAACACATTCAATGTATATGGCATAAATGGTTCATATAATAAGACTACTTATAATAACAGCAGCAATTATTACAGTAGAATTATAATTATGAAAATAGGGATAGTAATGTGATTAAATGCACTACTAGGGCTGCGTTCAGCCAGCAGGCAAATCTGATTTGCTCCCCATTTCACATATTTAAGACGGACTGTCCACACTGTTATGTGCAAGTGATCAGATCGGCTTTGTGTGTCTAGACAATACAAACCTCTCTGCATGGGTCAGCTATGGGACTTTTAGGGATTCTGATCCTCACTACCTTCCTTAATTGAATCAACAATGCTCAAAAATTATGAAAACATGACTATTGTAATGACTTAAAGGGGACACGTTTCTTGTTATTTATTTTCAGGTTCATACTTTTATTTCGAAGGTACACATAGAAAATGTTTACAAGCGCCTGTCTCTTTAAGGCCCCCCCTCCCCAAATGCCCAAGAGGCTCTGATGGTAATTGTTTCCCGTCCCCTGCACCTACTTTTTGACGTCACTGTAGTCAAGTTTAGCTGCACATCTACCGTGAATATCACCTAAATGACCACCTTTACACCAAAAACTTCACAACACATGTTCCAGTGGGAATCTGATCCAAAATTGGGGGGAAATGAACAACATTGGCATCCAACGTAGCAGGCGGTTTGCCTCATGTAATTTATATCTTTATGCCACATGATGTTAGTTTAGGATTAATTCATAAACTCTGTAAACAATAAACATACTTTCTGTTTTATGTTGGTCTTGATCTACAGAGCCCAGTGAAGAAGAAAGCGTTCATTGTGAGGAAAAATGTAGGTAAAGTGTTAGCACGTACATGTAGAAGAGTATGTTATGTACACACTTAGAGTGATTGTCCAGATGTGGGGGTGGATAGTGCGATATCAACACAAAATTAAGATGTGAAACATGAGTCAATTGACCAAAAATAATTCATGGTTAAAAAAAAAATACTTATGGACATATGAAAGTATTTGAATTTATAGTAGTTGACCTTAACCTGTACCATTCCAACATAACTGAAGATGAAATTACGGAACTTATATTTACCGGTCATATTTATGCTGTGGAATGTTTTTCAAAGCTGTAGATTATCTGTTTGATTTACCTTTCAAAATACTGTGGAGAATTCATATTGTCATATGTCAACACTGTAATAAAGTTGGGAACACATCATGCAGTCACAAATTTTGGGCTTGACCCTTTTTTTACATTTAAATCACACAGGCAAAAGTGGACCCTCGCAGACATGTGGAACATGTGAATCGGCCTTTAGACTGAGTTCACAGTTGACGCGGGAAAACGTTGCAATAGGTCAAGGAGGTAAGGAGGAATTCACCAGCGGGGAGAGGAGATTCAAAAGCGTGGGATGCATATTTCAGTAATAATTCAGTAAGCTATACGGTAGCTTCGTTGTATAGCCGTTCTCAATACTTGAAGAACTTTGTCATACAGATACAAGACGTCGATAAACACTATATACCAGAGCAACAGCATTTTACCAGATTATCATTGTATGTACAATATGGTCCTAGCATTGTCCAGTTCAGTTTAGTTTAATGCAAAGAATTATAGAATTAAATATGTTTATTTAAGTTTCTACTATTTTATTTCTTGCCTAAATGTTATGGTGTTTTGCGGGTTTTAATTCTTTCATGTTTAAATTGTCCATAGATTAATAAAGTGAGGGAATATAATATTTCATGTTGCTCAATCTGCATACCTGCAGATAACAATTACATGCTCTGCACTACAGTAGGTGCAGTTTGTTTTGCAGCATTACATGTTGCCCAATTTAAAAAAAAAACAAACCACATTTCACTTGTCCACCTGAAAAACTATAATTGCATTCCTGTCTTGGTTCTCTTCAGGTCTATGTTTCCATAATAAGAAATGCTGCAGGGCACTTTCAAAGGCTTGTTTTGCTTAAATACAAGCAAACATGGCAACCTACTAGACAGAAGTCCACAAACCTTTATCAACAGCATTAAACATTTTGAAAATAGATTTAAAATCGATTTGCTCTCTTAACTTGGGTCTCAATTTATTAATCATTGTATTTTGAGTTTAAAAGAGGCTACTTCTCGCTTCATTGTATCTATTGCAGTGTTTAACACAGCAGGGATGTCCGTAGAGTTCCTTTTTTCAGTGACAGTCAGACACAATCAGACTTCTCGGACTTCATACCAGCCCTGGCAGCCTGCGGCATCTCTACCTACGGGTCTTATCTGTCACAGCAGCGACATCACATTCCCCGTTTGTAACAAAATACAAGTTTCATATTATTCTCATTTCGTCTGCACCCATCTGGCCAAATACATACAGAAACATCTATACGTGTCATCCTTGTTCACACATAGCCTACCTGGTCATTCTCTTTGCTAAGTCCAACGTTTCCACCTTCTCCGTCCCTCCCTTTCTCCGGCTCCTCCATCCTGTTGCAGCCGAGGCGTGTATTCCAGTCAGAGAGATCCGGATTAACTGTGTGTTCTGCGGCTCCGCCCACAAAGTTCACTGGCTCAGCCCACTAAAACTTAGCCGCCTGCCTCTCTCACTTCTTAGAACCACAACAAAGGTGATTGGTGTAAGAGCTACACAGATCCTTTACTCAAAGTTACTGCAAGGAACTTTTATCTGGTTACGTAACATTCTAAGTTTAATATGTCCCTATATGAGCTACACAAGTAAAGGAGACCAGCAGCAGGAAGATTTTGCTATTTCTATACAGTCATTCTTACTGTGTCATCAGAGCCACTGGGTCAGATTAATGAAGGTTCAATGGAAAGTCTCTCAGCTCAGCCTTCAGTGAGGTCTCCGACAGTGACGGACGCTGGTCCAGCTCAAGTGCAGCCTTCCACCTGTAGTCAGAGCTCCGGTGGGAGCTGGAGAGCACGGTCCCGGCAGCAGTAAATGAGACCATCATCGAGAAGATTGGCTATTTCTATATAGTTATTCATAATGCTTGTCATCAGTGCCACCGGTTCGAAATCTGCTCGAAATCAGATAAAATCATCACCAGAAACTCCTTCAGCTCAGACTCCAGCGAGGCCTTCAGCAGAGTCCAGCCAACAGCAATCAGACCCAGATCCGGCTTCATTGCAGCCTTCGATCTACAGTAAGAAGCTCCTGAGGGAAGAAGAGAGCTCCACGCACTGCAGCAGTGTCCCCTACTCCGGCCAAGAGCTGAGCTTCGCATAACTGCTCCTCCGGTCCTCGCTGTGAGCCAACACGGACACCATGATGCTGGAGCCCCAGGCCATATTGCTGGGCCCGCTGAAGGGAGGCACAGGAGAACAAGAACCAGCACTGAGCGGAGCAGACAGTCGGACAGCTGCTGCGGTAAAATTAGAGGTTTTCTAAAGGGACTCTGGTGCTTGGAAACACTACCACTTTTGTCCACAGGGGCCACCAAAATCATAGCAAAACCAAAGTTCCTTGTAAAACTAAGGTTAACTTTAGTGAACTTTATTGAAATAGTCATAAACTTACAGGAACATACATTACATTTTACCTGTGCAATTAATATATCCTAAGCTGCTGTAAAGCTCCCAGGGAAAAACTTGGGGTTCAGTTTCTTGCTCAAGGAGGCCCCAAAATAAGACATTAGGAGATGGGGATTGAACCGCCAACCATGTGGTGAAAGTATGACCAACTCTTCGGCCGCCCTCTATAACCCTTAATATCAGTGAGGTGGGGTGCCTGTACAGAGCTTACCTTAAAAGGCGCCAGGATTCTCGGGATGTCATGAGATCACACAAGAATCACATTTCACACGAAAATCAATCTTCAGCTTCATGTATTGCGTTATGTCCTGCGAGCCAATCACCGGACCAATCAGCGTCCTGCGAGGAGCTACAAGCAGCTAGAGGCGTGGCTAGGTGTGTGCGTGACGACACGGAGAGGAGACTGTTCATTCAGAACAACAATGGCAGCTTCTGAAGAGGTTAGCATAGATGCTGCAATAGCATAAGTTATTACAGGACTGGGGAGACCATCATTAAAAGAAGATCAAAAAACAATACTTAAAGGTTTTCTTGGTGGTAAAGAAGTTTTCCCCTTTCCTCTCAACTGACTTCACTCAGAGTTTGATTGATAGACGGTTCATGCAATCACCTGCCAAGTATAATTTGAATTTGCAGGTCAGGTTAGCATAATCTTTACAATCAGTCAAAACACTTATTTTGTGAATAATAGCATACAGGCTATATATACGACTGAACAGGCCCCTGCTGACCACGGCTCACCATCTGTCCCTGCCTCCAAGCTTAGCAACACCACATGGCTGACAGGACCTTCTTTCCTCCATTGTCCGCCCGAGCAGCTCCTAGATGGGCCTGCTGTGTTTGATTTTACTGACCCAGATGGTGATGTGGAGGTACGACCGGAAGTAAAAGCCATTTCCACCACCACCTGTGAGGGTTTAACAAGCTAAAAGCGGCTGGAGCGTTCCTCCACCTGGAATGTCCTCGTCAAAGCACCGGCTCATCTGCATCAAATTGCTCATTGCTTCAGATTATTGCTCCTACCCAAAATATGTCTGGGACTGTGTTGACTGGCACATCTGTAGTAAATGAAATGCATCACCTCAAAATGTTATTTTCAATTACACAGTTCACACCTGAGGCTAAACTCACCATGAACAGCAGTGGCCTGCTCCGATTGGTGGGCACATTAATCAGTCAGGGACTGAGGTAAAAGAAACAAACCCTTTTCTTATCCCAGGAGGTCATCATGTGGCATTACTCCTTGTAATGGCATCACCATGAAAAGTGCAGCATAAGGGAAGGCATTTTCCAGAGGGACACTGGTTGTGTGTAGTTGGAGATAAAAGGTGCACTTGCAGTGTTAAGGTATCAACCTCAAATGTCCCAGACACACCCCACCGAAACCTACCTCTCTATAGTTTTCCCTGTATGTGCACCTTTAAAAACTACTTGAAAACATTGTGCAACATTGTGAAGCTGTTGTACTGCATTGTACTGCAGGTGATGCCTGCTATTAACAGCAGGGAACAGGGGCAGCTGTGGC
>NW_026551800.1:0-5565 GCF_027596085.1 Anoplopoma fimbria | reverse complement strand
GAATCGATCCGCACTTCCTGGACTCGATCCGATCTCCGATTCATAAGGTCACGATCCGATTCGATCCACGATTCGATCCGATTCGATTTGATATCGATCTATTCTACAGACATAATGCAAATAAATACTGTCCCATAGACAAAACAGCTCCATGTGTTTGTGATTGTATCTGTGTACGTGTAAGAGGGACACAGAGAGAAGAGTCAAGAATCAAGTATTTATTTTAGACAAAAATCCAAGTATATATTTGAAATTTAAGTAACATATCCATGGCAGAATTGAAACAATGACCAGAACTAAACAACAATGACCAAATAAAATATAAATAAATTACAATTAAATGGCCCTCTATATTAGAAAACTATTATAAGGGCTAGTAAATATTCCGACACCCTCGGTTATGCTCAAGGCACGCGTAGAATCTGAGGGAAACTTAACCCCAAATGCCTTTTCCAGTGCTGTTTGGCTCGCGCAGATTTAGCTAGGTTGCCGTGGTGCCTGGATAAATGGTTATGAGATTCGTGGGTATTGCCACTATATTTTACCTCTGTCTGCAGTGTATTACACTCCATAGAAGATGGCTGATGCCACCACAGACTCAAAAAGCTCCTCAGGAGTGCTCCTGCTCAGTACAATGGTAAATGGTCTGTACTTGTATAGCGCTTTTCTAGTCTTCCGACCACTCAATGCGCTTTTTAGATTACTAATCATTCACCCAGTCATACCCATTCATACACTGATGATAGGGGCTACCATGCAAGGTGCCACCTGCACATCAGGATCTATCTAATCATTCACGTCATACACCGATGGCACAGCCTTCGGGAGCAACTCTGGGTAAGTGTCTTTCCCAAGGACACATCAACATGGACTGCCGGAGCCAGGGATCGGGAACCGCCGATCCTCTGATTGGAAGACGACCCTGCTCTCCACTGAGCCACAGTCGCCCAATGTAAGTACACAACATGTAACTTACTGTTGCCACTAGGTGGCGCTATTACTATAATTCTAAATTGACATAAAGATGTCTTCAGGGTCAGGATGGCATGACATATGAAAAATGTTGAGCATATTAGACAATGTACGGCCGAATTATAACAACTTCCTGTTTCATGGCGAATGGTGTTTTTTGAAAGCAACGCCACGGATACATAGTTCGATAACTTTTTGATCTTTTGATAACTTTTGACTGCAAAGCTCTTAAGATCATACTGACCGACGTTGAAGTAAATCGGATTAAATCTCTAGGAGGAGTTTGTTAAAGTACGTCACCTTGAAATGGTCAAAAAACGTCATAAAATTCAAAATGGCCGACTTCCTGTTGGGTTTAGGGCATACGTCTCACTGGATTTTTTGTACGTCCCATCATGTTACATAAACCTACCAAATTTCACCCAGCTAGGTGAAACGCAGCGTTGGGGATAATCAAAAATTGGCGCTATCGAGCCAATCGCTCCAAACTCAGCCCAACACCCCAAAATCGTGCCATTTTCGCTGAGTCAGATTGATCTGCAAAATTTCAAGGGTGTATGTTTATCCCAAGCACCTCTTTTCCCTGTTGAAAGACGCCAAATACAATCGAAGAACAATAGGTCCTCCGCCCCTGACTACGTCCAGTGCTCGGGCCCTAATAATCTGCCAACAGTGAGAACTGGTTCAACCTGTGTGCCTACTGACACTTACTGTATGAGGTTACTTCTGCAAATATCCATTTCTGAGAAAAGCAAGGGAACAGATTCAATTCAATTCAATTCAGTTTATTTTGTATTTTGTGAAGAAACCTATGGGAGGACGACAGAAGAGGGATCCTTCTCCCAGGATGGACAAAATGCAATAAATGTCATGTGTACAGAATGAACAGCATAACAGAGATACAACACATTCAATGTATATGACATAAATGGTTCATATAATAAGACGACTTATAATAACAGCAGCAATTATTACAGTAGAATTATAATTATGAAAATAGGGATAGTAATGTGATTAAATGCACTACTAGGGCTGCGTTCAGCCAGCAGGCAAATCTGATTTGCTCCCCATTTCACATATTTAAGACGGACTGTCCACACTGTTATGTGCAAGTGATCAGATCGGCTTTGTGTGTCTAGACAATACAAACCTCTGCATGGGTCAGCTATGGGACTTTTAGGGATTCTGATCCTCACTACCTTCCTTAATTGAATCAACAATGCTCAAAAATTATGAAAACATGACTATTGTAATGACTTAAAGGGGACACGTTTCTTGTTATTTATTTTCAGGTTCATACTTTTATTTCGAAGGTACACATAGAAAATGTTTACAAGCGCCTGTCTCTTTAAGGCCCCTCCCCAAATGCCCAAGAGGCTCTGATGGTAATTGTTTCCCGTCCCCTGCACCTACTTTTTGACGTCACTGTAGTCAAGTTTAGCTGCACATCTACCGTGAATATCACCTAAATGACCACCTTTACACCAAAAACTTCACAACACATGTTCCATTGGGAATCTGATCCAAAATTGGGGGAAATGAACAACATTGGCATCCAACGTAGCAGGCGGTTTGCCTCATGTAATTTATATCTTTATGCCACATGATGTTAGTTTAGGATTAATTCATAAACTCTGTAAACAATAAACATACTTTCTGTTTTATGTTGGTCTTGATCTACAGAGCCCAGTGAAGAAGAAAGCGCTCATTGTGAGGAAAATGTAGGTAAAGTGTTAGCACGTACATGTAGAAGAGTATGTTATGTACACACTTAGAGTGATTGTCCAGATGTGGGGTGGATAGTGCGATATCAACACAAAATTAAGATGTGAAACATGAGTCAATTGACCAAAATAATTCATGGTTAAAAAAAATACTTTATGGATGTATGAAAGTATTTGAATTTATAGTAGTTGACTCTAACCTGTACCATTCCAACATAACTGAAGATGCATACGGAACTTATATTTACCGTCATATTTATGCTGTGGAATGTTTTTCAAAGCTGTAGATTATCTGTTTGATTTACCTTTCAAAATACTGTGGAGAATTCATATTGTCATATGTCAACACTGTAATAAAGTTAAACACATCATGCAGTCACAAATTTTGATGGACCTTTTTTACATTTAAATCACACAGGCAAAAGTGGACCTCGCAGACATGTGGAACATGTGAATCGGCCTAGACTGAGTTCACAGTTGACGCGGGAAACGTTGCAATAGGTCAAGGAGGTAAGGAGGAATTCACCAACACTATATACCAGAGCAACAGCATTTTACCAGATTATCATTGTATGTACAATATGGTCCTAGCATTGTCCAGTTCAGTTTAGTTTAATGCAAAGAATTATAGAATTAAATATGTTTATTTAAGTTTCTACTATTTTATTTCTTGCCTAAATGTTATGGTGTTTTGCGGGTTTTAATTTTTTCATGTTTAAATTGTCCATAGATTAATAAAGTGAGGGAATATAATATTTCATGTTGCTCAATCTGCATACCTGCAGATAACAATTACATGCTCTGCACTACAGTAGGTGCAGTTTGTTTTGCAGCATTACATGTTGCCCAATTTAAAAAACAAAAAAAAACACATTTCACTTGTCCACCTGAAAACTATAATTGCATTCCTGTCTTGGTTCTCTTCAGGTCTATGTTTCCATAATAAGAAATGCTGCAGGGCACTTTCAAAGGCTTGTTTTGCTTAAGTACAAGCAAACATGGCAACCTACTAGACAGAAGTCCACAAACCTTTATCAACAGCATTAAACATTTTGAAAATAGATTTAAAATCGATTTGCTCTCTTAACTTGGGTCTCAATTTATTAATCATTGTATTTTGAGTTTAAAAGAGGCTACTTCTCGCTTCATTGTATCTATTGCAGTGTTTAACACAGCAGGGATGTCCGTAGAGTTCCTTTTTTCAGTGACAGTCAGACACAATCAGACTTCTCGGACTTCATACCAGCCCTGGCAGCCTGCGGCATCTCTACCTACGGGTCTTATCTGTCACAGCAGCGACATCACATTCCCCGTTTGTAACAAAATACAAGTTTCATATTATTCTCATTTCGTCTGCACCCATCTGGCCAAATACATACAGAAACATCTATACGTGTCATCCTTGTTCACACATAGCCTACCTGGTCATTCTCTTTGCTAAGTCCAACGTTTCCACCTTCTCCCGTCCCTCCCTTTCTCCGGCTCCTCCATCCTGTTGCAGCCGAGGCGTGTATTCCAGTCAGAGAGATCCGGATTAACTGTGTGTTCTGCGGCTCCGCCCACAAAGTTCACTGGCTCAGCCCACTAAAACTTAGCCGCCTGCCTCTCTCACTTCTTAGAACCACAACAAAGGTGATTGGGTAAGAGCTACACAGATCCTTTACTCAAAGTTACTGCAAGGAACTTTTATCTGGTTACGTAACATTCTAAGTTTAATATGTCCCTATATGAGCTACACAAGTAAAGGAGACCAGCAGCAGGAAGATTTTTGCTATTTCTATACAGTCATTCTTACTGTGTGTCATCAGAGCCACTGGGTCAGATTAATGAAGGTTCAATGGAAAGTCTCTCAGCTCAGCCTTCAGTGAGGTCTCCGACAGTGACGGACGCTGGTCCAGCTCAAGTGCAGCCTTCCACTCAGTCAGAGCTCCGTGGGAGCTGGAGAGCACGGTCCCGGCAGCAGTAAATGAGACCATCATCGAGAAGATTGGCTATTTTGCGAGCAGTTATCATCATAATGCTTGTCATCAGTGCCACCGGTTCGAAATCTGCCTGAAAACAGATAAAATCATCACCAGAAACTCCTTCAGCTCAGACTCCAGCCAACAGCAATCAGACCCAGATCCGGCTTCATTGCAGCCTTCGATCTACAGTAAGAAGCTCCTGAGGGAAGAAGAGAGCTCCACGCACTGCAGCAGTGTCCCTACTCCCGGCTAAGAGCTGAGCTTTGCATAACTGCTCCTCCGGTCCTCGTGAGCCAACACGGACACCATGATGCTGGAGCCCCAGGCCATATTGCTGGGCCCGCTGAAGGGAGGCACAGGAGAACAAGAACCAGCACTGAGTTGAGCAGACAGTCGGACAGCTGCTGCGGCAAAATTAGAGGTTTTCTAAAGGGACTCTGGTGCTTGGAAACACTACTACTTTTGTCCAGGCCACCAAAATCATAGCAAAACCAAAGTTCCTTGTAAAACTAAGTTAACTTTAGTGAACTTTATTGAAATAGTCATAAACTTACAGGAACATACATTACATTTTACCTGTGTACTTAATATATCCTAAGCTGCTGTAAAGCTCCCAGGGAAAAACTTGGGGTTCAGTTTCTTGCTCAAGGAGGCCCCAAATAAGACATTAGAGATGGGGATTGAACCGCTAAATCATGTGGTGAAAGTATGACCAACTCTTCTGGCTGCCTTCATGGGAACTCCTTAATATCAGTGAGGTGGTGCCTGTACAGAGCTTACCTAAAAGGCGCCAGGATTCTCGGGATGTCATGAGATCACACAAGAATCACATTTCACACGAAAATCAATCTTCAGCTTCATGTATTGCGTTATGTCCTGCGAGCCAATCACCGGACCAATCAGCG
>NW_026551799.1:0-1993 GCF_027596085.1 Anoplopoma fimbria | reverse complement strand
CTGTTCAGGCAGAATACATGGACATCATTGGACACGTGTTGGTGTTGGTTTTCCTGTGTAGCCTGAATGAGCTTATAAATGATATAAATGAGACTATGATATCCAACGTTTTAGGCTGTATCAGAGGAATTCCCCACAATGGTATCGGTATTGAAACAACTTTAAATACAACACACTCTTACACACACTTGGTTTGAATGGTTAAAAGCATTGGTTCTATGTGTATGCAGGTCAGAGCGGTTTGGGTAAGTCCACGCTGGTCAACACTCTGTTCAAGTCCAAAGTCAGCCGGAAGTCCTGCACGCCTAACTACGAAGAGAAGATCTCAAAACAGTCAAGCTGCATTCAGTCAGCCACGGTGAGTCCACACACACACACACACACACACACACACACACACACACACACACACACACACACACACACACACACAGGTAGGTGTGTTTGTGTGTGTATTTACAGTGGGTACGGAAAGTATTCAGACCCCTTTAAATTTTTCACTCTTTGTTTCATTGCAGCCATTTGCTAAAATCGAAAAAGTTCATTTTTTTTTTCGCATTAATGTACACTCAGCAACCCATCTTGACAGAAAAAAACAGAAATGTAGAAATTTTTGCAAATTTATTAAAAAAGAAAAACTGAAATATCACATGGTCATAAGTATTCAGACCCTTTGCTGTGACACTCATATTTAACTCACATGCTGTTCATTTCTTCTGATCCTCCTTGAGATGGTTCTACTCCTTCATTGGAGTCCAGCTGTGTTTAATTAAACTGATTGGACTTGATTAGGAAAGGCACACACCTGTCTATATAAGACCTTACAGCTCACAGTGCATGTCAGAACAAATGAGAATCATGAGGTCGGAACTGCCCAAGGAGCTCAGAGACAGAATTGTGGCAAGGCACAGATCTGGCCAAGGTTACAAAAGAATTTCTGCAGCACTCAAGGTTCCTAAGAGCACAGTGGCCTCCATAATCCTTAAATGGAAGAAGTATGGGATGACCAGAACTCTTCCTAGACCTGGCCGTCCAGCCAAACTGAGCAATCGTGGGAGAAGAGCCTTGGTGAGAGAGGTAAAGAAGAACCCAAAGATCACTGTGGCTGAGCTCCAGAGATGCAGTAGGGAGATGGGAGAAAGTTCCACAAAGTCAACTATCACTGCAGCCCTCCACCAGTCGGGGCTTTATGGCAGAGTGGCCCACGGAAGCCTCTCCCTCAGTGCAAGACATATGAAAGCCCGCATAGAGTTTGCCAAAAAACACATGGAGGACTCCCAAACTATGAGAAATAAGATTCTCTGGTCTGATGAGACCAAGATTGAACCTTTGGCGTTAATTCTAAGCGGTATGTGTGGAGAAAACCAGGCACTGCTCATCACCTGCCCAATACAATCCCAACAGTGAAACATGGTGGTGGCAGCATCATGCTGTGTTTTTCAGCTGCAGGGACAATTGGTTGCAATTGAAGGAAAGATGAATGCGGCCAAGTACAGAGATATCCTGGAAGAAAACCTCCTCCAGAGTGCTCAGGACCTCAGACTGGGCCGAAGGTTCACCTTCCAACAAGACAATGACCCGAAGCACACAGCTAAAATAACAAAGGAGTGGCTTCGGAACAAGTCTGTGACCATTCTTGACTGGCCCAGCCAGAGCCCTGACCTAAACCCAATTGAGCATCTCTGGAGAGACCTGAAAATGGCTGTCCACCAACGTTCACCATCCAACCTGACAGAACTGGAGAGGATCTGCAAGGAAGAATGGCAGAGGATCCCCAAATCCAGGTGTGAGACACTTGTTGCATCATTCCCAAGAAGACTCATGGCTGTAGCTCAAAGGGTGCTTCTACTCAATACTGAAAAGGGTGCTTCTACTCAATACTGAGCAAAGGGTCAGTTTTTTTTTTTTTTATAAATTTGCAAAAAGTTCTACATTTCTGTTTTTTTCTGTCAAGATGGGTTGCTGAGTGTACATTAATGAGAAAAAAAATGAA
>NW_026551798.1:0-5480 GCF_027596085.1 Anoplopoma fimbria | reverse complement strand
TAAAGCTGTTAACTTGCTCCACCTCAGCTCCATTGATGAAAACAGGGGTGTATGTCAATCATCTTCTTGGTTTCACTGACTTTGAGCAACAGGTTGTTCTCTGAGCACCACACTGCAAGATTCTAAGATTACAAAACTGTTTCATGTCGTAGATTGTGTTGATTGCTGAGCTGAAATCAACCAATGCATATCAGAAGACTTGAGTGCTTATAATGTACTGTAACTGCTATTGAGCTATTTATGGAATTAATCATGTGGCGCATCCACTTTTATTCAGACCCAGCTGCAATTTCATTTCTGTCTACGCCATGGACAGAAACACTAGAAAGGCTAGAAGAGAGGCAGAGACATGACAGTTAACTGTGCTAAATGAGAAGAAGAAGAAGAAGAAGAAGAAGAAGAAGAAGAAGAAGAAGAAGAAGAAGAAGAAGAAGAAGAAGAAGAAGAAGAGTCTTGCCGCTGGACACCTGCATGACAGGAGGAGCACCGTTGGTTAATGTGGTGACCACCAATAGATTACCTGCATCTGGAAAGCTGTAAAGGAGGCTATAAATATATATCCTAGTTGTTATGGATCACTTCACGCGCTACGCGCTGGCATACGCATACACCAACAAGTCAGCCAAAAACTCTGAGAAGATATTGTGTGACTTTGTGCTCAAGTTTGGATTTCTTGCCAAGTCGCATCCTAACCAGGGGAGGGAATTTGAGAATAAACTGTTTTCCAAGCATGAAGAATACTGTGGTATCATAGGTTCATGCACAGCACCTTGCCACCCAGCTGGAAACGGTCAAATGGAGAGTATTAATCCAAAACTCCTTTCCTTGCTCAGAAATCTGACAGAAGAAGCAAAGTCAGATTGGAGGAACTCCTGAGCTAAAGTCATGGACGCATATAACTGTACGCACAATGAAGCAACGAAGAAGAAGATAAACAAGAGGAAAAGAAAAGGAAAAGGAGGAAGTCAACCGTGGTATGAAGAAGAAAACGCACCATAAGCAGAAGGACAGGGACCCTGAGAGTAGTTCTGAGGATGAAAGTAACTTGAGATTCATCACCACACGACCAGCAGAACCACTTGAACATGTTGGGAGCCAGCCGAGAACGAAGGCAGAGTAAATTCCAGCCACAAGCAGCTGTCAGAGAACTGGAGCAAGACGGCAGGAAGATGAGCGTCCAGAGGAGAATGGAGGAGGAACTGAGGGAGCTAAGCAGGAGGAGTCATCTGATGAAGTAGATGTGAGGAATCCAGAGTCGCCATCAGCTTCCACCAGAAAATATCCTTTTGGACAAAGAAATCCACCCAAAACATTCACATGGCCCTATTTAACGGTCTGAAACGCAAGTGGGAAGCAAAGCGCAAGAAGCTTTGTATGGTTCTACGGCGCTAATCGCTATTTTACAGGCGGATAAATGACACTTCACTTGCGCGGCGCAAGTGTCAAAAGGGTTGGTCTGAAGCAGCCGAATTACCCGTAGGTGTGGTTTGGGCGTAACGTGCAATGAACCAATCAGAGCGTTTTCTCGCATCCCCTTTAAGAACGATCGGCGCATGTTCCATGGCGGATTGCTATTATGATGGCGGGTTTGCCAGGCGCACGCAATGAAAGGTTCACCACAGAAGATACCGATGTGCTTGTCTGGGGAGCAGTCAAAGAACGCGAGTTGGCTTTATATGGGATGGGAGAAACCCACCCAAACCCGATGCACCAGCTGTCCAACCCGGGAAGGTACATAAATAAAGTTCAAAAATAGAGATGTCTCGTGAAAATCTTTTTAATCATTTTTGACATTTAATAAATGTAACACAGCCATAAAATAAATCAAAACAATGTCACGTAGCTTCTCAGGAAGAAGCCCCTGGCCTCGGGACCAGTGGCAGCAGCATGAGACCGCAGGACCACCCGTTCCTGCAGCTCCGGTCCAGCGTCGCCACTCCCGGACCCTCATTTGTTGGATCCCGCCGGAGGCAGGCGTAAAAGGCCTTACAGAGGAGGGAGAAAATAAATATTTTTTCCTTCAAATCTTTGCAACTTTTCATTTTTCGTTTTGTATTATTTTTTTTTTCATTTACGCTAACATTTGGACAAGCGAATAAAAAATGTCTCAAGGACATACTATACTTTCCGATGTTTTGGGCTCACTTTCTCTGACTCACAAGGTTATGAATGCATGGTAATATTTGTACAATGCTAAACAATAGAGCGGAGATGTCATTAGTTTGCTTACCTCACTATATACGATGCAGCTCCTCTGACAGATGAGCTCTCCTCTCCCGTGCTGCTGCTGGGGCATTTTGGACGTAATGGCATCGGCACATGCAGTTCAGCATCACGTCTCATTAAGTCCTCTAATCTATCCTCATTAATGTCATCGACACGGCAATGTTGTGTGTAAAACACAACATGCCACAAAGAATGCTGCGACTTTTTTGAGGACCATACTGTAAAGTACCACCTGACCTATCCAAACACCTGAAGCGCATTTTCAGAATTCCGAAAGTACGTTCAATTACACTGCGTGTTTGTGTGTGTTTTCTGTTGAATGCCATTTTCGCGCACTGTTGCAGGCATAAGAATAATTTGGGTAAATGTACGCTAGATTTATGCCTATTTATTTTATCTTTATGGACACCACAATGATTTTCCTTGTGTGGTAATATTTTATTTTCCTTGTAATTATGTATGGTTTGCAAAAATGGAACTGCTGTCCGTGTAGATGAGAGAAGCAAAAGTGTATGCGCGAGGTGCACAAGCAATCCGTATGCATCGCATGCGCATGTATGCATGCGCCCTTAAAATAGCATCTGAACAACGCGCCACTGACTTTAAACCAGGTATTTCCTGGTCAGTAGCGCAATGGTTTTCAGAAACGGCAAAATACCGTTTGCGCCAGAACACGCCTCCTCCTTCCGCCGAACCGCCCTTGGGGCGCAAGATCATTCCCTAATTTACTGGCGAGTGGCGCTGGTGGCAAAGAACGCTCTGCGCCAGTTGTAAACAGCAGCGACACATGCGCCAGTGACTAAGTCACTTGCGCCGGATGCAAGATAGGGCCCTAAGTCAACAATCATTCAGACACATACGTAAGTAAAGTTATGAGTTTGAGAATGTGAAAGTTTATGCATCAGAGTCCCTTAGTCCATGAGTGTCAATAACGAGAGTACCAGAACCCAGAGCACTTACACATAGATTATTTATTGTGACATATGTGAAACATACAGTATTGCATGTGGGTCTGTGTGATGGGTTATGGGGTAGAAATAAGGTCAAACCCTTTCAGTACAGGATACATAGCTACAGGTAGCGGAATAGCACTTTAGATATAACCTGGCCAGTTGTGTCTGCTGCTAACACGTGACATAAAGAGGGAGATGGATGTCACGTCAAAGACTGTTGTTATGCAGAAGTACCTCGAAAGACTGACTCCCATAGAGCCTACTGCCATAACTCACCAGTTGAAGACACAAGTACTCTGGGAAATCTGTAATGTCAGGTAGACGTTCATTTTGGAGGGGAGAGTGCGGGGCCCACAGTAATGTTGGGCATGTCATAATATACTATGGCATTTGACATGTCTTTTTATGATATATTAACCTATGACTTTTTTAATGACATTCCATTATTAATTATTTTCTGACAAATTATAATATAACAATCATACATATTATGTACAATAAGGAAGCAGCATTGATTCGTATATCACCCACTGAGGTCGCTGATGTGGTACTCAATCAATTCGCCAGGGTCTGATAATAAAGTATGTAATAAAAAATGTCTTAATAATATCATGGTATGGTCTTCCATAAACAAGTCATTATATCGTATGCAATAAAATTTCCTAAAAAAGAGAAATGTGTATGCAGTATCATGACTCAAGAAGAATTTTGCACAATGTATTTTTAAACATGTTTCACATTTCAACATGTCAGGGATGTTAACACCAATGACTCATGACATCACTTGGACTTGAACCTTTTGACTTGATAATACTTGATACCTTCCCGGAAGCCCAAAGATTAAAAAGTATGTTATTCAAAAAGTGTGCCACGAATCAATTCATTTGAAGGAGAGAAGCGGGAAGAACTGAAGTTATGCTACTGAGCACCAGTTGGAAAAATGATAACAAAGATAATGTTGTTCAAATACCAAAAACTTTTCGTTGGTCAACAAAAAACAAATTGCAGTATGCAACACGCAACATGCAGGGGTCAAAAATGACAGATGGAGACTCATAGTGTAGGACTTGAGACTTGACTCAGGACTTGTCAGTCTGGTGTAACCCAGGTCACAAAGACTTAACAACGCGGAAGTGCCTGAGCCAATCAGAACGGAGGTCCGCAGCGCTGTAGGCAGGTTAGGCAGCAATCAGACGTGGGTGACACTGTAGAGAGAGGAGCTTCTGAGAATGTAACTCAGATAAAACAGTAAAAACACAATATAACGTTGTCAAATCAGAACGCTAACAGCTTGTACTTTGTTGTAAGCTCGTAGATGTGTGTGTGTGTGTAGTTGATGAATGTGGATTGGTGAGACGCGGTAAAAATACATAAATAAATGCTGCGCCACCAGATGCTAGGCTAAGCTAGCGAGTTTCAAGTGAATGGGTTTAGAGCTAACACAATTAGCATGTAGTGATGAACAGTGCTATTAGCCAACTGTTGTAGGGCTAACCTAAAGTAAAGTTGTTTGACAGCTCAACTGGGAAGAATATAATAATGTGACATGTAGAGTGTTTAATTGCTCAATGTTTTCTTTTTCTGGTAAAGCTACTGAACTGTTTAATACTGAAGCAACATAATGTTTTGTCAGATATTTAATTTCATTGGTATAGTGAATCTGATTTAAAGAAGAATAGCAGACAATATTTTGTCAAGTGTTTTTTATTCATGAAACATTGTTTTTCTTTAATTTAAAAAGTGTATAGGATGTTAAGTTAAAATACTTTACTTTACCCAGAAATTAATTTACTTTAAAAGGTTATGTAAAATATTGAAGTTATATGGGTATATATTGTCGATGTTAAATGAAATAAGAACTCCTGACTAATTAAGAAAGACATTTGAAAAGCAAATGATTAATGGACAATTCTGGGTTTTTTTAATGGATTTGAAGTTGATGGCGAGTCGACCAGACGAGACTTCTAGATCCCTGATTTGAAGAGCGAAAGAGCCAGAACTGCCAACCTTACCCTCTCCTTCCACAGCGGTCAATATGATTCTGGTTACACTGATTGTACTAAACCCATCTGTGATATTACAGGCTGGTTCTGAAGAGTTTCCAGCAGCTACAACAAGACACTGGCAGCACTCGAGACTTGTGTCTGTTCTCTACGAGTACATGTGCTTCACAAACTGACCAATGTTGTGATTGGCCCAATTCTTTAGAAGGGGTGTGTAAATGTGATTTTCTCTGGAGAAACGTTTGTCTAACTATGGCCAAAAGACAGACAGGTTGTAGACCAGAAAACAAACTGCAGA
>NW_026551797.1:0-2984 GCF_027596085.1 Anoplopoma fimbria | reverse complement strand
GCGAAATATTCGCTTCGCTTTTGGTGTGAACGCAGCATTAAGTGCAAGTTTCATGTGTGGGCCATATTCCATTATGTTTTTAGAATTTGTAGCGGGCCAATTAAAAATGGCCGTAGTTTTGGACACCCCTGATTTAGAGCAACAGATATACAGCGTTCTAAAGATGCAGCTCAGCACAACAGTCAATGACATCCAAAAGGCCACATACACATCTAAGGATAACTCACATACCAGTTCACTGACAACATTTATCTGGCAACAGTAACTTTGTAACTGATTACACAATGACCTGAAACAATACTAACATGTAGCATTACATACAGTATATATCATATTCCACTACAACATAAGAACAGCACTTATCTAGTGCATGGATTATGATTCCTTACAGGGGCTTATTTTGTTGCACAAATTAAAAACATTAGTCCTGTGATTCAATACAATTCTATAAAGCTGCAGCACGTCTGGTGTTCAATCGCCCCAAGTTCTTTCACACAACTTCCCTTCTCCGTTCTCTACACTGGCTCCTGTAAGAGCTCGCATCCAGTTTAAGACTCTGGTGCTAGCCTACAGGGCAGTGAAAGAACAGCTCCTTCCTATCTCCAGGCCTTGGTCAAGCCCTACACCCCCGCCCGACCACTTCGCTCTGCTGCCTCGGGGCGACTGGTTGCCCCGTCGCTCAGAGGTCCCTGCGGCCGATCCACCCGGTCACAGCTTTTTTCTGTCCTGGCCCCTCAGTGGTGGAATGAACTCCCCACTGACGTCAGGACAGCAGAGTCGCTGCCCATCTTTAGGCGCAGGCTGAAAACTCACCTCTTCAAGAAGTACTACCCTGAGCCTTCCTCATAGCACTTATTGCATTCGTATTAGTTGTTGCACTTACTGTATTCGTATCAGTTCGCTGCACTTATTGAATTCGTATTTGTTTACTGCACTTATCCTATTCGTAGTAGTTTGTAGCACTTATTATATTCGTATTAGTCTGTTGCAATTATTGTTTTCGTAGTAATTTGCCTCTGCACTATACTTTTGCTCTGGTTTATGCTTTAAGATCTTGTTTAAGAAAGGAGATGCACTTATGACTTCTGGTGACTAGTAGTTCTCTTGAATACCTATGTTGAATACACTTCCTGTAAGTCTCTTTGGATAAAAGCGTCTGCTAAATGACTGTAATGTAATGTAATGTAATGTATGTATGTATTAATGTGATGTATATGTATTCATGACACACATTTGTAGGATAGCTAGATATTGAAATACAGCAGTGCTAGGCAACCCAAGTTCTCATCCACATCACACCGTATGTCCTTTCTTGTAATATACTTGGGAAATAATATTTTGATGCTTGATTCATCCCTGACATACTATGCAGATATATGTCCATACCATAAGCATTAATTTAGTCTAAGAGAGACATCTGCTCACGTGAATGCTGGTCAGCCATTTTTTCAGCTTCATAAAATTCTGCCCCAGCTGATTTTGAAAGATGTGGTCAATAAATGCATGTAGTGATAAAGTAATGATCCAAGCTTAAGCTTAGTCCAAAATTAATTTCTGCGGAGCTGACTGTGTGAAAGGTTTGGTAAAAAATGCAAAAGTGTACAGTTGTAAATGGTTTTAAATCACTAATGATGTGTTTTAAAACAAAAAACGTGTACAATTGTAAATGGTTTTAAATGTGTGTGTGTGTGTGTGTGTGTGTGTGTGTGTGTGTGTGTGTGTGTGTGTGTGTGTGTGTGTGTGTGTGTGTGCGTGCGTGTGTGTGTGTGTGCGCATGTTTGCGACAGGTGGCAACTTGTCCCTCGGGTGTTGAGGGATGTGTCCACAGTGGATCTCTCTGTCTCTGTGCTCGGCAGAAGCTTAGCATGCCTGTCTGTGTTGCAGCCACAGCAATGCAGAGGATGGCTCATCCTGATGGAGGAGATTAGCTACACATGGGGTACACACACACACACACACACACACACACACACACACACACACACACACACACACATCACTGGAAATACATACTGTAACTTGGTATTATAGTGGTACGGCTGGCTCTACAGAAATATATATAAAAATGACTGTTGACCCAGCTGTAATGCTAAATATATCAGTATAAATAAATATACAGTACCAGTCAAAAGTTTGGACACACCTTCTCATTTAACTACTTTGAAGAATCTAAAATATAAAACATATTCTGGTTTGTTGAGCATTTGTTTGTTTACCACATAATTCCAAATATGTTCCTTCATAGTTTGGATGTCTTCAATATTAATCAACAATGTAGAAAAAAATAAACCATTGAATGAGAAGGTGTGTCCAAACTTTTGACTGGTACTATATATATATATATATATATATATATATATATATATATATATCACACATATGCAACATATACACTTTAAGGCAGGCAGGAGTAAACCCACCAACTGTGGTCCGCGCACACTCTACAGGCAGCGTGGCAGTCTCTTGGACATATCGGTTCCTTTTCAGGGTCTGTGCTTGCTGGAACGACACAGGACTTGTGAAAAAGTGGATGTGTGTTAAACCTGACTCTCTTCTGGGCTTGGTACACCTACATCTCTATGTATGCGCAGGGTTTCTACCGCTTGTCTTTTAGACACCTGCAGGATTAGGCCATGGCTCTACCCAGTTCAATTACGTACTACCTGGGTAGGCTGGGCGCCTACATACAAAGTGTGGCGGACTATTTTTTTAAAAGTTGGTGGGCTGCTGCAACTAACCTTTAGTTGGTCAGGATCATTGTGGTTGGAGTTGATGTTATGCAGAGCAGAGCGTGCATTCATTGGGCTCCACCCATTAAACCCATAGAGTCCAGTAGAGGGTAGGTTACAATATTGTAACCCTAGCTCTATAGGCATATGCGGAAGCCTCTAACTAGATGGCCCTACCACTCCTACACCACTCACTGAAAGGGTGTAGCTCAGCAGTGGGGTGTGCTGCCTTATACAGTACCAGTCAAAGTTTGG
>NW_026551796.1:0-1305 GCF_027596085.1 Anoplopoma fimbria | reverse complement strand
TGTGTTCTCTATGGCAATAAGCTGTAATGCAGGTGTGTAATAGTGATAATGCCCGGACTCTCATCAGTTGGCCAAAGGCTCTATCACCATTGTGTTCATCATTCTGCGATAATGACTTTATGTAATGAAAATCTTTGAGATTATTTCCTTTAAGTCAAACCAATTACAAACCTATCAGACTAAATCATGATTGGACAGGGCAGTCTGACTGGTAATTAATGATGGAACTGATTTGCATTATTATTGGCCACAGCACTGATCTCCCTTCTTCACTGAAAGGGTCAAACCAGCTCTTTCATCAAGAGGCTGTTTGTGGCAGTTGTTAGACAGACTCAGAGTTCCCATGGTTCACTGTAAATGTAAAAACACTCAACCGATGAACCGATTCAGCATAATTAAATGAAAATATAAAATCAAAGAGAGTTACTGCGAGAGGAACTATAACAGCATGACTCAGAACTGAATGCTTGTTTAGCCAATAACTTATGGAAAGTAATGTTTATGTGTCAAATGTTCAGTGTTCATTTAAAGCAGGGGTGTCCAAACTTTTTTCACTGAGGGCCACATATAGAACAATATACGAAAGGCTCTCACCTTCTCACCTGGCTCAAGTGCGTTCATTGATTACATCAAAAAATGAAGATAGGTCATCACTGTATATTACTGTATGTCTCTATTGTGGTGGAGAGTTTAAGTTGGAAATCAGTTAACTGATTTTGAAAGATGTGGTCCAATAAATGCATGTAGTGATAAAGTAATGACAAGTGATCCAAAGCTTAGTCCGAAATTAATTTCTGCGGAGCTGACTGTGAAAGAGGTTTTAAAAAAACAAAAAACGTGTACAATTGTAAATGGTTTTAAATCACTAATGATGTGTGTTTGTGTGTGTGTGTGTGTGTGTGTGTGTGTGTGTGTGTGTGTGTGTGTGTGTGTGTGTGTGTGTGTTTGCGCATGTTTGCGACAGGTGGCAACTTGTCCCTCGGGTGTTGAGGGATGTGTCCACAGTGGATCTCTCTGTCTCTGCTCAAGCCAGAAGCTTAGCATGCCTGTCTGTGTTGCAGCCACAGCAATGCAGAGGATGGCTCATCCTGATGGAGAGACAGCTACAGCAAGGGGTACACACACACACACACACACACACACACACACACACACACACACACACACACACACACACACACAGTAACTTGGTATTATAGTGGTACGGCTGGCTCTACAGAAATATATATAAAAATGACTGTTGACCCAGCTGTAATGCTAAATATATCAGTATAAATAAATATACAGTACCAGTCAAAAGTTTGG
>NW_026551795.1:0-272 GCF_027596085.1 Anoplopoma fimbria | reverse complement strand
CAGCAGAGTGCTCCAAGTCAGGGTAAACTCTGGGAGTGACAGCGGGTCTTTAGCACACTAAAAATGCCTTTTCAGAAGATGACCAGGCAGAGCAGATGGCCAGCCAAAAGAGACTGCTCTTTGACACCATTGCTAAGTACTACGGTGGACAGGAAAAAGCTCCACTTCTCTCAGGACGCCACCTGGATATACATGCTGCAATTCTGAATTTGCTGGGTGAGTACTTGATGAGGTTTACAGTGATTTTTACGGGTTATATTTTTTGTCACCTT
>NW_026551794.1:0-2612 GCF_027596085.1 Anoplopoma fimbria | reverse complement strand
AATTTTTTCCTTCGTTACTCTGCTTACTACCCTTATTATATGAATAATTTATGTCATATACATTGAATGTGTTGTATCTCTGTTATGCTGTTCATTCTGTACACATGACATCTATTGCATTCTGTCCATCCTGGGAGAAGGATCCCTCCTCTTCTGCTCTCCCATAGGTTTCTTCCTTTTTTCTCCCTGTTAAAGGTTTTTTTTTTTAGGGAGATGTTCCTGTGCCGATGTGAGGGTTCCGGGACAGAGGATGTCACATGTGTACAGATTGTAAAGCCCTCTGAGGCAAATTTGTGATGTTGGGCTACACAAAATAAATGAAATTGAATTGAACTACTTTAGTAACAGTTTGTGTTTCATTCTGCCCTATTTATTAATTCTGTCGCAGCTTTACATACACGGCTTGATGACTATCCTCTACTACTAGCTACTTCTCACAAGTGTCTCACTCTAAAAGGTCAGTTCAGAAACAAACACAATGTAGCAATACTTTTATTACATCCATTTTTTTTTGCGCGATAGCTACGTCAGTCACAAGGTAGCCCCGCCCTAAAGCATACACTGTTTTATACTCTATTTTACCATCAATGGGGCCATCGCTTACAAAGTGGACATCACTTTGAAACTTTGAATTATGACTGAAAACTCATGTTCACAATATTTACTGAGGTAACAAATCAAGTGTGAAGTAAAGTCATTTTCTCATAGACATCCATAAAATTTGACTTATTTTTGCAGCCACAAGAGTCGCCCCCATTAGAGAGAATGTAAGTTTGCTGTCTGGGTAATAGTGAGCTCCACCAAGTGGTCATTTTTCTGTTCAACTACAAGATACTCAGTGGGATCTATGAAAATGATTAAATGCAGCCATAATCTAGTTTACAATTGTCTTATTCTCTGCTGCTACATTATATCCCAGTCAGACTCAGTGGTGTGTGTGTGCGTGCGCGTGCGTGTGTGTCATGTTCAGTCATCATTTTATCTCTTTTTCAATAAAACAGAGTTCAATCAGTGGTCACGGGTGCTGTGGTTTCTTACACTGGGCAAACTGCAAAAGAGAATAAATGGTTAAAACATTAAAATTCATGTCTAGCACATTAACACTTTTTTTTTTCTTTGTCCTGTTCCAATGTGAGGCTCCAGGGACAGAGGATGTCATATAAAATCACGAGATGGTTTGTTTGTTTTTAGTTAGTTCCCACATTTCCACCAAAAACACACAGATTCCATCCAAAATTTAAAAAAATGGACATGCAGAAACACAAAATAAATCATACCATAAATAGCCTATAAAACAAGGTGTTCGTAAAAAATGTAAGTGTAACACTTGATAACTTTCCTACATTACATGTCTGAGTTGTATCATGCAGATGTATTTATAGTAGAGACAATAATACTCATACATTTTACATATTTACTAAAACAATATAGATAATAAATTCACCCCTCTCTCCTCTTTCCATTGCATTAATAGAAAATGTTTACACCTGTTTTTTTTTTTAAAGATTATTGATTCCAAAGATGTCATATAATCTGGTAAACTTGTTGATGAATCCACCTAAAATGTCAGAGATGCACCTCAGCTCATCTCTCTAATTTGAAAAGAAAAATTGTGCAACATTGTGCAAAGTTAGGGAACTGCAGCACACTGTGTACTGCAGATGAACTTTTCTACCTAGCACTGCCCATGAACTTCTGCTTTCTGCAGAACTAGAGGAGAAAGCTGTAAAGCATAGGAAGCAGTATTTCAAAGTATTCTTTTCTTTTATTTGAATCATTCAGTATCGATGTATTTAAGTTTTGTTCTACTCAATACATTTCCATTGATTTATTACCTATTACTGATTCAAGAGTATTTTGAATCATTTTGAGTCATTGTTTTACTTTTCATTCTTTGATTTTTATTACGAATGATTGTTCATTTAATGAAGATAATGTTAAAGTGATTTTCATTCAATGATTAATGTGTAATACTATATACTCTTGAGATCACAATAAGTTAAGATGAGTTAATGCGCACCTTGGATTGGTGCAAAAACGTTAACCGTTTAAAGAAATATCTGGGCCGAGGTCTCCTACAGGAAGTGTTAGCTTAAAGGAGCATGTCAAAGTGTAGGAGTATGTACACAGCTTTATCCAATGATTTGATGATGTTTAGTTATCTACCATATATGGACAGGATGTCAAAGATGCTGGAAGAAAGAAGTATAGAGGAGGAGACTAGAAGGGAAGTGAGTTATTCGAGGTCGGTTTCGGTCCGAGGCTTAGCCTTGATCTTGAGGTAGAATAAGCTTTTGACATTTGTGTCTTTTATTTTATTGCCTATTTGATAAATCCATTTTTGTAACCTCTAATCTTCTTTTTATTGTAAAAACCAAATAAAACTGGTTTGTATTTTGCACAGTCCAGTCTTGCTCATCTCTGAGGGTTCCTTCGTAGTCTCCTTAAGTTAAGAGAGCTCTTTCCCTGAGATAGGCTGACTGGTAAATTGTTCTAATTTGGATAACATACTTGCTACAAGCTAAGGCTAAAATGGATTTTACTTGGTTGGCTCTTCTGGGTTAGCATGCCTGTTGTTGCATGTCATTATAGAGCTTAGACATTAGATGTTG
>NW_026551793.1:0-2075 GCF_027596085.1 Anoplopoma fimbria | reverse complement strand
GGGCTGTAATCAACCAAAGAAATTCTTGGTCGACTGAAACCCTGAAATTTCGACTAAAAATCGACTAATGGGGGGGGCATCACGTGCATCTGCGCAATATAATAGCCCATGATTACCGAAAATATATACTGATATCAGCACAAGAAGGCAATTAAACACAAAAGGCAATTCAGGGAAAATTATCTTTATTAAACACGACACCAATGGGCCTCATATCCTGAGCAATAAAATTGACAATTCCTTCTGTGATATCATGTTTGCGTTTGGATGATAGAGGAGGCTTAACATCCAGCGTGGTCTGGGTGTATCGGAGGGATCCTGCAGTTATAAAACGAATAAACGATTATTAGACTAAAATATTGAAATATGTTTAATATGATATTAATAGGCTATAATATTGAAATATTACCGTTTTTAGATGATACGCCATGTTTGTAGTCGAGCTGTGATATGCAAACTGTTGTTTGCAAATTTTACATTCGACTTTTTTCCCGCCATCTATTTTGGAAAAATTCTGCCACACTGCCGATGTCTTTGACATGGATGGTAGAGGAGGAGGACTCAAATGAAACTTAAATGAAACGCTCAAAATAAAAATAAATATTCAGCAATTAAACCACCGGACGTTGAATAACATGGACCTTCTTCAGTCTACCTGTCTCTAGTGGGTTGGGCTAATCCAAAATAGTGAAAACAAGGGGGTGTTCTCTGAAGACAGGCTGTTTTCTGTGAAACAGGGCTCTGAAAACACCCCCATTAGCACTTGGTACTTTCCTCCTGACGACGACTTTATGAAATTAACACGGCAAGAAATCGACCAATCAGAATTTTGGTCGACCCAGAACGTATCGACCAATAAGTCGACCAGTCGACTAGGACTTTACAGCCCTACCCAGGTCACTGCTTTTTGTCAGCGGCTGAGTTGACGTTTCAATTTGCAAACCCTGTAAAAGAAAGCAAGTCGAGTCAACCTTTTAACAAGAACATATGCCATAATAACAAAAAAATATCTTGTTTAAACAAGAAACCTTTCATGTTTCAAACAAGACAAAAATAGTACTGCTGTCAAAGTGGCTGCCGTAAAAATCACATGAGGTAAAGTTAATTAATAAGGGCCATCACTTTGTCTTGAGCTTGATTAGATTTTTGGTCATATGCACCCATCAATTCATTGATTAAGTTGCTTTCACAGCTGTGACTGTGTCTTCAAATCTCTTTACAGAATAGTGTTTGTGACTACGGGTTGGGTTGGGTTGGTTTTAACGTCTTGCTCTCCTGCAGGGTCATAGAGGAGGAGCTGAGGGACGCGTCCTCGGAGGACGTCCCACCGCTCACCCCGCTGGCTGTGGAGGTGAAGACTGAGCAGGAGCAGAAGATTGTGACCCAGCTGGGCAAAATGATCCGCGTCATCGGCGACAGGGTCCGAGACGACAAGGAGTTCCAAGAGTGAGTCTCTCAGCCGCTGCGTCTCAGCGCTCGTGGTAGAATACAGACAATGGAATGGGGTTAAATGTTCAAAGAGCGCTCTGTGAATCTTTTTGAAATAACCCCATCCTTTCTTGTGTTTCTCCTGCAGTGCCATAGACGGGGTGGCTTGTTTCTCCGGCTCTAAGTGGGACCGCTTTAAGGAAGTGGCAGACAAAGTGTTCGAACATGGGATCACGTGGGAGAGGATCGCCGTGCTCTTCTACGTTGCCGGAAAGCTGGCTGTCAGGGTGGGTTGGCTTCTTTTTATCACAGAGCTCACCTTTCCATCAGAAGGTGCGGACAGGGTCGGGACTTGTTTCTCAGACTGATGCTCAGGTGTCAGTCTTTGACCTGCTGGCTGTAGAGGCTGTCAGTGCTTATGCTCACTACCTAATTATTCTTGATTCTTAGAATGCAATCTGTCTTTGCACATCTGCATTGCCTTTTACATTTCTGTCTGCCAACAGAAGTATGAATGTGTTGCGGAGATTGACTTCATACCTGTGATCACCCTGAACACCCTGCAAAATGTGACAAAAGCTGTTTTTTCATGACTGAAGACATTGAATATTTCATGCTCGTTTATATAAAAGACTTCTGGGAGATAT
>NW_026551792.1:0-2111 GCF_027596085.1 Anoplopoma fimbria | reverse complement strand
ACTGCTTTTTGTCAGCGGCTGAGTTGACGTTTCAATTTGCAAACCCTGTAAAAGAAAGCAAGTTGAGTCAACCTTTTAACAAGAACATATGCCATAATAACAAAAAAGATCTTGTTTAAACAAGAAACCTTTCATGTTTCAAACAAGACAAATAGTACTGCTGTCAAAGTGGCTGCCGTAAAAATCACATGAGGTAAAGTTGTCTTGAGCTTGATTTGATTTTTGGTCATATGCACCCATCAATTCATTGATTAAGTTGCCTTTCACAGCTGTGACTGTGTCTTCAAATCTCTTTACAGAATAGTGTTTGTGACTACGTGGGTGAGTTTGGGTTGGGTTGGTTGGTTGGTTTTAACGTCTTGCTCTCCTGCAGGGTCATAGAGGAGGAGCTGAGGGACGCGTCCTCGGAGGACGTCCCACCGCTCACCCCGCTGGCTGTGGAGGTGAAGACTGAGCAGGAGCAGAAGATTGTGACCCAGCTGGGCAAAATGATCCGCGTCATCGGCGACAGGGTCCGAGACGACAAGGAGTTCCAAGAGTGAGTCTCTCAGCCGCTGCGTCTCAGCGCTCGTGGTAGAATACAGACAATGGAATGGGGTTAAATGTTCAAAGAGCGCTCTGTGAATTCTTTAATTGAAATAACCCCCCCCACATCCTTTCTTGTGTTTCTCCTGCAGTGCCAGACGGGGTGGCTTGTTTCTCCGGTCCTAAGTGGGACCGCTTTAAAAATGGCAGACAAAGTGTTCGAATGGGATCCCCGGGAGAGGATCGCCTTCTCCTGCTGCTGAAAGCGGCTGTCAGGGTGTCAGCTGCATTTTTATCACAGAGCTCACCTTTCCATCAGAAGGTGACAGGGCTGACCTGTTTCTCGGACTGATGCTCGCGTCGTCTTTGACCTGCTGGCTGTAGCCAGGCTGTCGGGTTTATGCTCACTACCTAGTATTCTTGATTCTTGAAGATATCAACACATCGTATTGCCTTTTTACATTTCTGTCTGCCAACAAAGTATGAATGTGTTCTTGGATTGACTTCTGCTACCTGTGATGCCCCTGAACACCCTGCAAAATGTGACAAAAGCTGTTTTTTCATGACTGAAGACATTGAATATCGGTGCGCTTATACAAAAGACTTCTGGGAGATATTCAATTCAATTCAATTCAGTTTATTTTGTATAGCCCAGAATCACAAATTACAAATTTGCCTCAGAGGGCTTTACAATCTGTGCACATGCGACATCCTCTGTCCTTCCCTCACATCGGCACAGGAAACACTCCCCTAAAAACCCCTTTAACAGGGAGAAAAGAGGAAGAAACCTCTGGGAGAACGACAGAGGAGGGATCCTTCTCCCAGGATGGACAGAATGCAATAGATGTCATGTGTACAGAATGAACAGCATAACAGAGATACAACACATTCAATGTATATGACATAAATGATTCATATAATAAGACTACTTATAATAACAGCAGCAATTATTACAGTAGAATTATAGCCATGAAAATAGGGATAGTAATGTGACTAATAATAATAATCGAAGTAGCAGTGGGTGTCAGTCGGCTCACAGCAGGAGGCACGACTACGGTCCAGGTACCACAACGATTCATGGAAACCTGCAGAGCGAGAAAGCAAAAGGTCAGTTATTCTATTCAACGTCAAGGCTGAATGAGGCACCTGCAGCCAGGTCCCAACATGTGTTACAGCGGCACATTAAAGCTAGGGTGGCGAAAACAGCCGTTGAGATTCCGTCGCGTGCTCTCTGGCCTCTCCCTGCCACGCTACCTGCTGTAGCTCCTCCCACCGAACGTCAGTTATGCGCGTTCATGTGAATTCAGTTACATTGATAGGAAGACGAAACACGCAGGGACGCACCAGCGTCGTTGCCAAGGTGACCGGACAGTCCCACAGCCAATAAGAACGGAGAATCGGAGCCTCGCTCTGATTGGTCAAAGTGTACATGAGCGGTGGCAATTTTTGGGTGCGGCCCACAGAGGCAGGGGAGAGCAAAGTTATGAGCAGATATTTCAGAGCACTTCACCTACATATAGCTGACTGGCTATTAGGACAGTTTTGCCAAATATTACAGTAAAGAAATTAATTAATTAATACCCACC
>NW_026551791.1:0-10147 GCF_027596085.1 Anoplopoma fimbria | reverse complement strand
ATTACAATAAATAAAATAAAAGAAATCCTCAAACAAAATCCTGAGTTTGAATAGTAGGATTCTAGAAAAGTGAAGCCCTTATCTTTATCTGCAAATGTGCAGAAATACTGGGTTTAGAGAGAGGAAAAGAAAAGCACAGAAAAAAGAGAAGTTGTTCAGCATTCAAGTGTTGATTTAGAATTCAAATGTTAACATCATGAACAGAGCTTCTGTAATCGCTTGAATTAATCGATACACCACTCAGATTGAACAGATATTTAGTTATTGACAGTTGAAGAAACCTTCCTTGTGAAATGTGTCAGTAATTGTACCAATTTGTCTGTGTTTTTTGTTGTGTTTGTATTTTTCTATTTATTCATACAATTTCCTTACCAGAAACAGAGAGTCTGATAGAGTCACTTAAGGGGGAGCTGAAGTCTCGACTAGAAACCGTTGTCTGATACTGACACTGGTAGGATCCTTCATTTTCAAAGTCCACTTGTAAGATGCTGAAGGTAACAGAGTTGGTACTTGATGTTTGGGTGTTTCTGACTGAACCTGAGGTCTGCTGCAGAATGAATGTTCCACCTAAATGCTGAGTGGAGATAGAACAAGTGATGCCGACGTCCTGACCCCAGGTAACCTCACTGACTGGACTAATGGAGATGCTGGGCTTTGGGAGGGTCACTGAAAAAAATAAAACAACGTTAGAGTGATAAATGGATAGACTTTGAGCTGAGGTATACTTTTCTATATATTGTTTTTTTGCTACATTTCAATTTACATCAAAAGAAAAGTTAACCATTTCTGGAAATACGTCTTTTTTTTGTATCTCGACAAGAGTGAGATGTCAGTCTCCTCATTCGACTCCCAACAAGAAAGAGAATGTGTTTATTTCTAAACATCTTTAACAAGGAAAGATCAGGTTTGGGAATAGATTAATTTCCTTACCAGTAACAGAGAGTCTGACAGAGCCACTTAAAGCGGGAGATGAGGTTTTGACTTGAAACCACAGTCGTACTGACACTGGTAGGATCCCTTGTTGTGAAAGTTGACTTGAGGCATGCTGAAGGTAGCAGAGTTGGTTGTTGACGTTTGGGTCTTTTCAAATGAACCTGAAGCCTTTTTCAAAATATATGTTGCACTTAAAAGCTGTTGAGTGGGAGTTGAGATGGAACAAGTGATGATGACATTCTGACCCCAGGTAACATCACCGATAGGATTTATGGAGATGCTGGGCTTTGGGAGGATTGCTGTAAGATAGAAGAATAATATGATATTGAATGTGTTCTAATGTGGATGATCCTTGGCTGTACTATTATTTTTCAATAAGCATGTTTTGGAGAAGCGATATAATAGGAAGTTTGACCGGACACTATTTCAACTACCAAGCCAAAAGCCTTCTTGGTTTGTCTAATTTAAACATTTCTCTATTGGGAATTCAGAGTATATCTATTGCCTCCACACGGGTCTCAATGTGGCGACGGCTGAGCCAATGCTCCTCAGCCATAAACTGTATTTAAGAAGTGGACGTAGTCGTCGTGGCGGCACCCATTGGTTCCTGGACAGCAGTTTTGAAGCCTTGAGTTCGGAAGAGGGAAGAGGTTGGTTGTCTTTTTACGAACCTTGACTGGAATATGGACAAATGGGGGTGACCAAAATGGGGATGACCATAGTATATTGACTAAACAGAGTTGTTGCCAGGTTGGGTTTCAAACAAATTGAGTCGCTCACCGCTGTGCACAGCGAGACCCTCGTGACAGTAGCAGTTGCTGCCCTTCTGGAAGACACACCCATGAAGAGAGTCTCTTCAAAAATAAGCATTGTGTTATTTGGAGCACTTTTATCTTGGTGTTTTTGTTTCAGTCATGTGTGTGCTTTGGTATTTTCAGCCCTTTGAATTTGTAGTGCTTTTCTCCTTATATTTGTGTTTTCGCTTTTGTAAGTGTTGTACTTTTAGCCAGTGCATAGCTCTCTGGATAATAATGTCGGTGTGTCAGTCTGTGAGTCCACAATTTTGGTCCAGACTAAGATATCTCAACAACTATTGGATGGATTGTCATAACCTTTGGTAGAGACGCTCATGGTTCCCCCCCAAATTCCCCTCTAGCGCCACCAACCTCATGTTGGCATTTTTCGTTTTTGACTACATCAGCATTTTTAAGTCCCAATCGTCATCACATACTGTACCCCAGACACTGTTGTAATAGATTTCAACTCTTCCAGAGCAACGAGTAGATCCAGACCCAACTAATCTGATCTGAGCATCTATCAGAAACACAACACATCATGACAAATTAATTTAAGATTGTAAACTGAGAACTATTAGATTTTATACTTTAGACTATAGAGAGAAGAGAAAAAATGGCATGGCTCATTACATTACGTAAACTGAAAAGGGCAGATATAGAAGTTTGCCTTGTTGTGCTTTAGATTCACATTATAATTCAAATAAAGAGACGGAACTTTAAACTGAAAAATTAATCATAATAGACTTCATGTCTATACCAAAAACTAAAACTGCTAAAAAGCAAATCTTTCCAAATAATATTTTGGGAATAAGTCTTACCAATGGCCAAATTGCAAAGGTTTCTCCGTTGTATGATCCCCATGGTCGACACATTTATCAGTGACAGAACAGACAACAGAAAACTGAAGTTAAAACCGCGATGCTCAGAAAAGCTCTGCACTGCTCATTCCTTCTTGCAAAGCTTCCTCTTTATTTTCCGCCATATCTTTCAGCTGAAGCGGAGTACTAAAACTCAGCAGCTCGAAACCATAGAATGCAAAGTTCCCTTTAATAGCTGCAGAACCAAAGAAACACATCTATTCCTGATTCTGAGTCTTACAATTCTTGGTGAACAAGTTCAACAGAGGACGTGTACCACAAAGCGAGATAAGTGGGCTTGCGAGGTATGTTGATAATGAAGTCAGAGTTTGCAGCTACACAAAGGTGGCTCTCTTTTACCTGTCTAGATCCCCATTGTACCTTTTGCTGCACACCTAACCTGCTCCAGAAGAGGTTATGTTCAGAGTTTATGATTAAAATCAACTATAAAAAGCGCCTTTCCAACAGGAACCTCAACAAACATACATGTACGATGGCTCTAAAAGAAACCCTCTATAAAAACACAGGTAGCATACATTAATAAAGTAGTATATAGTAAAATAGTAAAAGTAATAGTTCACTATGTATTGACTTAAGTGAAAGTCCAAACACTTCACCATCAAGATTCTATATAGTACCAAGTGTAAAAGTACTCATTAAGCAGAATATTCAGAGTAATATAATAAGAAAATAATTTTGAAGCATTAATGTGTTCCTCACTGTATTGTTTCAGCTGGTGAAGTTGGAGCTAATTGTTATTTATACTGCTGGGCTTGTGGAATAAATAAGTTAATCTCATTAATTGTTTGTGTGTGTGTGTGTGTGTGTGGGGGTGGTGTGGGGGGGGGGGGGGGTCTCTTTCTCTCTGCCATCAGCTTGGGCACAGTCTACCTACACAGCTGCCATCAATCAGCTCATCACCTCTCTGCTCTGCACACACCTGTCAGCAGTCTTCTCATCAGAGGTGTGTTATACGTGAACACACCTCTGTGTATAAACCTTCACACAGTTATTTCATGGACATGGCTTGCATACAAGCAAAAGCAACAGACACAGGTTTGTGAACATTTCGTTCAAGTGTCCTCATACAACAGTTCATATGAGATCTAACGAAAAAGTGTGTTTTTACAACGAAAGCCAGCACCACTGTACTTTCTGTTACATGCAACAGTCTTAGAAAACTAAACTTTTGCTTTCACAGGAAACAACTCAGCTAGATTTAGGCAACAACACTACTTATTTAGGGTTTATGTTACACCCACTGGCTCATCTCTGGCCTCTTTTTGGCAGAGAGCTGTCTGTCTGTGTGTTTCAGGTCTGTCAAGCCCCCTTTCAGTGCCTGAAGCACCCACAGTGTCAGGCTGTCAGTGGAGCTGCATATCAACCTCCGGATCCAGTGCTTCTGCCCTCTCTTTCGCTCTTGGCCTGTGAGCTGGTTGTTTGCTGCTGTCATGAGCATTTGTACTGTGGAACCTGTGTTTATACTGTTACCCTCTGTTTTGGGCTGGTTAGTTGGTGGGGAGGTTTGTTAGTAACCGGTCTGGGTAATTATGGGAAGCTGTGTAGGGGTTTATGTCATTTCAGAACCACACATACCGACATGAAGAGCGTGTAATAATGAGGCAATAAATAATGAGAATTGAGAAATAAGGACACATTTTATTTATTCGTATTAAACACCCTTCAGTGGACCTTGCTTCAGTTACCAGCCAGCACCTGTGCTTCACATTTTTACCTTCATTATTACATCATCACTGTACCATCATCACTGTATCATCATCATCACTGTATCATCACTGTATCATCATCATTCACAGTTCAACCTGTTCTGTTCTAACTCTCCTGTCAGCTTCTTAGCAGCTCTGACAAACTCACACCATCACAATGTAGGCAAGTGTGTCTAAAGAATGATTTAGCACTGTGCTTGTGTGTGAACACTGTTTAAGGAGTTGACTCTATGAGATATTGCACAAGACCGAAACACAGAGAGCTCAGCTTCCACAAATCTAAGATGTCTTACATTGTTTTATAGTCATATGATTGTTGTTCAGCGTTGCTGTCCGTTTTAAGCCATATGTATATTTTTGCGCATGTACATTTCGAGCAACTAGTCCTATGCATAATATGTTATGTATATTTTTGCGCATGACAGACATTTTTGCATACAGTCATTCTATTGCCTTGACTTTTATTTTGAAATACTCTTACTTACGTCCTTTTCTAAGTCTTTCAAAGGCAAAAACAAAAATGGGATTCGCAAAAGACTAAATCGGCTCGTTATCTGAGTTTGTTTCCCTCGTTTCTTTTCTTACTTGATTTTCCTGTTTTTACATCCAAAAAATGAAGAAAAAAAAGACATAATATTCCTTAGTTTAGTTTTTTGGGTTCAGATTAATAAGAGTAAACAAACTATCAAAACATTGTTCAAATAGGCCAACCCTACAAGAATTTGGTAACAAACTATAGCAATATAGTTTGGCATTTCAAAATAATGAGAAATAATGATTAATCATCCTGAGGCAGGAAGAATTGTCTTGTCAAGTTGCATTTCTTCAGCATTATTCAACATTTAACCATCGGACACCTCAAAGTTTTGATAAATATCCTCATGTTCTTCATAAATGTCAAGAGTTGGTTCATCCAGTGGCTGGTTTACATTTTCATAGTCCGCTTCATCATCACTGGTTTCTTCTTCTTTGTCACAATCTTGATCTTCGTTACTCTCTGGGTCCTCGTAATCATTACTCTCCTCTTCTTCCACTCTCTCTGCTTCCTCTTTGAGTTTCTCCTTGTCTGCTGGATTAACGTTCTCGTAGTCATCGTCCTCGTCCTCATTCTTGTTATTATCATAAGTGTTGCTGAGTCTGAAAGCCACTGCAACACAAGCACAAACACAAGCATCAGGACAAAATGTCTCATACATATCAGAGGGAATTCTTTACAAGCAATCAAACACAAATAATTGATGAAAGTGTATAATGAAACTTTATAGACAGCAACAGTTTAGAACTATTCACAGCCCCCCCCCATAAATGGAGAGAACATTTCCTGTTGTCCCTTGATAATACTAATCACATGAGAATAACTCTTTAGTCTTTTCATGTAATGTTCTGCGTGTCCTGGTGAGCACAGACATTGGGTTTGGACGAGGGCAACAGGCTGCTCGGTTCGTCTCTTTCTCCTGAGAACCAGAAAGACCCCCACCAAGACCAGCAGGAGCAGCAGCAGACCCACGACAGATACTGAGGATACCAGCGGCAACAAAGACACTACGAGAGAAAAACATTTAACAGTTAATCCTTTTTCCAAATTACATTGATAAATTGAACACACTAACTGATATATTTCCAGAGAAGACACTTTTGAGCTTCCAGTGTAAGTTATAAGGTTATAAGCTCGATAGAGAAAACATAGCTCACTTCATAGCTCACCACACCCAAATTGACAGTGCATACAAATAGGGAACTAAGCTGAACAGTTATGTGGTCAGTGGTATTTTTTTAGATGTGCTGAAGAGTGTGGGAAATGTAAGACAGAGCATGTCAAATTGTAAAACTTGGTCTAACTTCTTACTTCTACTACTAACAGAAGTTGCCGGCCAGATAACAATGGTTCTTCTGTGCAGCATAGCTGAATAACTGTTGTTGAATTACAAACTGAAGTGACAAATGTTACAAAAGAGAGCCAATGTTCTTAAAGAACACTCCTACATCTATGAACTAGGTCTATGAGAGGCAACTTAATTTCAAGGGAATAAAAAATGAATAAATACTTTGGAGGAGTTGTTAAAAATCTACACAAAGAAAGAACACAATGATATACCAGAGGAGATAGTAAGCTCCATTCAGTTCATCACCTTGTAAAAAAGAAAATGTAAGCATCGCATTGTGAACCAGCAACCTGGCGGGTCATCTGCAACTATGTCAAAGCTCTTAGTAGGAGACTCTAAGGCAAGCCGTTTGGGTCAAATTAACATTTGCTTTAGTAAACAGAGTGTCTCGGAAAATGCACCTGCAAACATGACGTGCTGTGAGTGCAAGCCCACGTTGCACATGTGTGTCTTCATGTGCACATGTGGTGCACGTGTCTCTGTGTATAAAGTCATTTTTGAAATGTATGCCGTAGCTATATGTACAGCGGGTAAAATAAGTATTGAACACGTCACCATTTTTCTCAGTAAACATATTTCTAAAGGTGCTATTGACATGAAATTTTCACCTGATGTCGGTAACAACCCAAATAATCCATACATACAAAGAAAACCAAACAAATAAATTCAGAAATTAAGAATTAAGTAATGTGTAATAAAATGGAATGACACAGGGAAAAAGTATTGAACACATGAAGAAAGGGAGGTGCAAAAAGGCATGGAAAGCCAAGACACCAGCTGAAATCTATCAGTCATTAGAAAGCAATCCTGCCCCTTGTCAGTGCAAATTAATATCAGCTGGTTCAGTCCCAACTGATGGCCTATAAAAAGGTGTCTCATTACCAAGGTGTCACACAAGAAACATCTCATGATGGGTAAAAGCAAAGAGCTCTCTCAAGACCTTCAACCTTATTGTTGCAAAACATACTGATGGCATTGGTTACAGAAGGATTTCGAAACTTCTGAATGTTCCAGTGAGCACTGTTGGGGCCATAATCCGGAAGTGGAAAGAACATCATTTCACCATAAACCGGCCACGACCAGGTGCTCCTCGCAAGATTTCTGACAGAGGAGTGAAAATAATTATCAGAAGAGTTGTCCAAGAACCAAGGACCACTTGTGGAGAGCTACAGAAAGACAGAAAGTCCCTCACCGCTGTGCATAGCAATTGTTTCAAAGAAAACAATAAGTAATGCACTCAACCACGTGGCCTGTATGCACGCTCACCACGCAAGACTCCATTGCTGAAGAAAAAGCATGTTGAAGCTCGTTTAAAGTTTGCTGCACAACATTTAGACAAGCCTGTGAAATACTGGGAGAATATAGTCTGGTCAGATGAGACTGAAATTGAACTCTTTGGATGCCATAATACACACCATGTTTGGAGGTCAAATGGCACTGCACATCACCCCAAAAACACCATACCAACAGTGAAGTTTGGAGGTGGGAACATCATGGTGTGGGGCTGTTTTTCAGCATACGGCACTGGCAAACTTCATATAATTGAAGGAAGGATAAATGGAAAAATGTACAGAGACATTCTTGATAAAAATCTGCTGCCATCTACCAGAATGATGAAGATGAAACGAGGGTGGACATTTCAGCAAGACAATGATCCCAAACACACAGCCAAGGAAACTCTCAATTGGTTTCAAAGAAAGAAAATAAAGCTGCTAGAATGGCCCAGCCAATCACCTGACTTGAATCCAATAGAAAATCTATGGAAAGAACTAAAGATCAGAGTTCATAGAAGAGGCCCATGGAACCTTCAAGATTTGAAGACCAAAATCACACCTGAGCAATGCATGCGACTAGTTTCTCCATACAGGAGGCGTCTTGAAGCTGTCATTACCAACAAAGGCTTTTGTACCAAGTATTAAATAAATTTACCGACAGCTGATGAAGATTTCATGTCAATAGCACCTTTAGAAACATATTTACTGAGAAAAATGGTGACGTGTTCAATACTTATTTTACCCGCTGTATGTGTATGTATTATAGCCTGACCAATACATATAACGTATGATCAAATGCTAAATTTGAAACTGATATTGATATTTGGGAGTTTAAAAGAAAAATATATCTGATATCTTTTTTACATGAAATAACATAACATAAATAACCTTGGTCTGAGGATATTTTAGAATTTAAAAAATCCATTTCAAACGAGGTAATGCTGACACAGCACTGCAGGCTCTAACCAATATACAAACTATGTATCTACCATAAGCTAATATTGGCCAACATATATCAGCCAGGTTGATTTATCAGTCTAGCTGTAATATGGATTGATTTCCAATTAATTAATTTAACAAAATAAAACAGTGAAAAGCACTTAAATATTAGTATATATTAATGTGGAGATAAATTATCATAGCACTTAAAATGTATATATTGGTTAAAATGTTTTTGTTGTCTTAAGTACATTATTTGTCATCGTGATGGTGGTGATGATGGCAATAATAACATCAAAGCTCCTCATATTATCATTATAATATGGTCATCTCTCCATGTCACTTCTCAGCCCACATTTCTTTATTCTCCTACTTGTCCGTCAGGCCTTCACTGCTCGCTGATGTTTCTCCTCCCAATTCCCTTATCTCTCCCTGTCACACCAACTCTTCTTGAAGATACAAGGAACATCAAGACAATAGTCTAAAATGTGACTTGTTTTGTCTGGAGGCCTCTTAACTAACATGAAATAAAACAATCATATAAGGGTGGTACATGGACAAGCCATGCAGCTCATTGTTTGTCTATCCACCGTGGTTTTATTGGGAATCCCAGTCTGGCAATAAGAGGTTGTGTTGCTAAGGCAGCTATACACAGTAAGTAGTGGCTTATATCACTCAGCCATTGTCCCTATTATATAGCAGTGTTTAGTTTAAATTGTACAATCTACTTACTTTTAATGATGACAGTAATCGTGGCTGTCATGGTGGAAGTGAATCTCCGTGCAGACAGTGTGACTTCATACACACAGCTGTAGTTCCCCAGGTGCTCATACTCGGCCACAGGGAAGTCAAAGGAGGCCGAGCCGTTGATGGCTGACTTGACGTTGGTGAGGCCGGAGCCAGAGGAGAGGAGAGAGAAAACACCCCCAGGATAATGGGAGGAGATGGAGCAGGTGAAGACAAAGCTGTAATCCCTGGTGACCTCGGCACCCTCAGGGCCCCAGACCAGCCCTCCGTTATGAGACGTCAGGGAGATGTTGGGCTGCTGCAGCGGCACTGAGCACAAAAGGGACAAACAGTATTGAGAGAATATAAAATAACCAATATTTGTAAATCAGCAAATATCTGATCAAGATGGCTTCTGCACACAGTAAATCTATATTGATGCGCAACAAAACTGAATTATTTAAAGTGGCCCTATTATGCTTTTCTACTTTTTCCCTCTTCTTTAGTGTGTTCTATATATTTTTGTACATGTAAAAGGTCTGTAGAGTGTAAAACCTGAAGTCCACGCCTAAAAGGAGTTACCCTCCCCCTCATAAAACTGCGCAGCCTAAAACGACTCGATTGACGTCTCTCTTTCAGTAGTTTCGTCACTTCCGTAACATTATGACCTCATAATGTTACGAAGTGACGTAAAACTACTTCTGGCTAGTTTGGCCCGCCCTCAAACAACAAAAGAGAGAGACGGAGCTCAGTGTTTTGAAATGGGAAACGTCGACCAATCACAACAGAGCGGGCTAGCTGACCAATCAGGGCAGACCTTGCTTTCTGGAGGGAGGAGCAAACGCTACAACGGAGCATTTCAGAGAGGGTGAGAGAAGAGGTGCTGCAGGACAGCCAGGATGAGAAAAACAAGACTGAATATGAGCATTAACGCATGTAAACATGTTGTAACTGTAATTTGAGATAAAAATATGCACCGGAAAACAACATAATAGGGCCTGTTCAAAAAAT
>NW_026551790.1:0-2855 GCF_027596085.1 Anoplopoma fimbria | reverse complement strand
TAGTCAGGCAGATAGGTGCATCCATACATAAGAATTGTGGGTTTATACGTACAAGCATGAAATTTGGCACAGTCATATATAATAGTCTAATGAATAATTCCAGATATGGAGCCACCGCGAAAACGTCCTATGGTAGCCATGGCGGCCATTTTATAAAATGGCAGTTTTGACCGCAAATATGTTTTACCAGACGACACAAATGCTTCATTATGTTCTTATGAAATTACTCTAGATACACATATAGTGCCATCATTTCAATCACCAAATGATCACAACTTCAGGGCTTAAGTTTAATTTTTCAAAATGGGGGATTCCCACCATTTAAGGGATTCTTCATTAAGAGCTCCACATAAATTTTTAAAGTTTAGGGGGATACTAATGGCAAATTCACAGGGACAAAACGAGAGTCTTACATTTGGCCCCCAACACTCATTTAAGGGATTCTCATCATTAAATTCTTAGAAGATGGATGGTGGCTGGGCCGGAACTGGTCAGAATGACTACCGAGTTTGAAGCATCCATGGAGGGAAGGAAAATACGGATGGATCAAGACACACGCCACCATGAACAAACAAAGAGTTCACAGGTAATCTTTACTCAACAAGTCAAACGACTGGTTGAAGTAATAGAAGAAATGGGAAACCCCTTCCTAGAAGAGAGTACAGACTTAATGCGACTGGACACAAGAGACATTGCTGACCCAAATGTTGTTTCTACTGTTCAACAGGCTGAGGAGATAGGTAAGAAACAGTACAAGACCTTCGTAGCCGACCGTCTACAGGAGCGAACGGTACCTCTTACTGAGCCAATAAAGAAGAATAAACTGCCATTGTTTAGTCGATCGTCTCCAAGAGAGAAATCCAAGACAAGTTTGCAAGTTACTTCGCTAAAGAGTGACTGCTCTTTATTCTCAAGACTCTACATTGCGTCTCAAACAAGAGATGGTGATCTGGAAGAATTTTTCCGCCATGAAAACCAAGCATGTCCCCCGTCAATATCTCAGCTTGGGAAGTTACGACTGGGAACCAAATCAGATCTATTGGTGTGTCTAGAGAGTTGCGCAGAGGTCAGAGGTGATGGTCCAAAACCAGATACTGACGTCACTATCCTTGACGGGGCAGTGTTGGTCAACTTTCTGAAACCAGTTGCTGCCAAAACCTTTGATGATTATGCACTGAAAGTATTCTTGCCATACATACAAGGACACTTGCAAAGAGCCTGTCGTGTGGATATAGTCTGGGACCAGTACTGTAATAACAGCCTGAAATCTCAAGCCAGGGACAAACGTGGGAAAGGCATTCGAAGGAGAGTTGACGGATCCACTGTTCTACCAGGTAATTGGCAGCAGTTCCTGAGAATTGATGCAAACAAAACAGAACTGTTTGCCTTCTTGACAAAACACATCACACATCTTGTATCAGATAAGCAGATAGTCACCACGAATGGTTCAGATGTGACGTGCATTCCCGCACGGGACACCAGTCATCTTGCCCCATGTGACCATGAGGAGGCTGATACACGAATGATGCTACATCTCGCGGATGCAGTCCGTGATGGATTTCAGAAAATTCTTCTGCGTACGGTGGACACAGATGTTGTGGTATTGGCTATGGCAGCAACAACCAAACTCAAAATCAAGGAGCTTTGGGTGGCCTTTGGGACAGGGAAGCACTTCAGGTATATACCAGCACATGAAATTGCAGCATTCCTTGGACCAGATAAGTCACAGGCCCTCCCGATGTTCCATGCATACACAGGGTGTGACACAGTGTCGTCGTTTAATACACGGGGAAAGAAGATAGCCTGGGATACCTGGAAAGCATTTGACGAATTGACGCCAGCCTTAGTTGATCTGTCCACGGGGACAGCAGACATCTCTGATGACATTGTGGCAGTACTTGAACGGTTCACCATTCTTCTCTACGATCGCACCAGCAATCTCCTCAACATAGACGAAGCTCGACAGGCACTCTTCACAAAGAAAGGACGAGCCATGGAAGCTATTCCCCCTACCAGAGGAGTCCTGGTCCAACAAATCAAGAGGGCTGTGTACACGGGTGGGCACTGCTGGGGAAACATGCTCAAGGTTGTTATGGATCTGCCCTCACCTGGGGATTGGGGATGGATCGATCCCCAAAACTGGAAACCCCTGTGGTCCACGCTTCCTGAAGCCAGCACTTCATCAAGGCAACTGATTTGTTGTAACTGCAAAAAGGGTTGCAAGGGACGATGCAAGTGCCAACAAGCTGGTTTGAAATGTACTGCTTTGTGCCAGTGTGGTGGAGAAAATTGTGACGTATAAACAAGATCAAACTGGAACTAACTTGTAACTTACCTTAACAGTGCTTTATTGTTTAATAATTTCACTATCACTAATATTAAATGTTCAGAACCAATTGTTGTCATTTCATAGTGGTTTACCTAAAATAAATATATACTTACCTGTCAACTAGTTAATTTTGTTCTGTAATTTCACTGGAAACATTTAGTCCTGAATTTTAGTCCTGAACAGAGGCTCAAAAAATGTTTGAGTCAGCACGTATTACGCTCCTTGGTGGGTTAATTGACATTGCTTGCAACACAAATGCAAATTGTGGTCATTTAGAGAATACAATTATGGCATATATGTGTATCTAGAGTAATTTCATTGGAACATAATGAAGCATTTGTGTCGTCTGGTAAAACATATTTGGGGTCAAAACGGCCATTTTGTAAAATGGCCGCCATGGCTACCATAGGACGTTTTCGCGGTGGCTCCATATCTGGAATTATTCATTAGACTATTATATATGACTGTGCAAAATTTCATGCTTGTACGTATAAACCCACAATTGTTACACCTATCTGCCTGACTA
>NW_026551789.1:0-6162 GCF_027596085.1 Anoplopoma fimbria | reverse complement strand
AAAGGTCATCAAAACGTCATAGTATAGCATGTCGAAAGAAAGTCATAGTATTGTATGTCGCAAGGAGTGATGAATAAGTCATAGTAAAGTATATCGAAAAAAGTCATAAAAAAGTCAGAATAGCATGTCAAAAAAGTCATAAAAAAGTAATGGAATAGTATGGCAAAAAAGTCACTATAAAATGTCAAAAAAGTTGTAAAAAAGTCATAGTATATTAATGCAAAAGAAGTCACTGTATAGTATGTTGGAAATAAGTCATATAAAAGTCATAGTATAGTATGTCGAAAAAGGTCATCAAAACGTCATAGTATAGCATGTCGAAAAAAAGTCATAGTATTGTATGTTGGAAATAAGTCATATAAAAGCGTGATGAAAAAGTCATAGTATATAGCATGTCAAAAAAGTCATAGATTGTATGTTGTATGGCAAAAAAGTCATAGTATAGCATGTCGAAAAAGTCATTAAAACGTCAAGCATAGTATAGCATTGAAGAAAAGTCATAAAAAGTCATAGTATAGTATGTTGGAAATAAGTCATCACAACGTCATAGTTTAGCATGGCGAAAAAAAGTCTTAGAATAGCATGTTGAAAGGGTCATCAAAAATACACAGTATAGCATGTTGAAATAAGTCCAAAAAATGCCATAGTATAGTGTGCCGGCAAAAAATAATCACTGTATAGCATGTCGAAAAAAGTTTTTAAAAAGCCATAGTATATTAATGCAAAAAAAGTCACTCTATAGTATGTCTAAAAGGTCATCAAAACTTCATAGTATAGTATGGCAAAAAAGTCATAGTATAGTATGTGGGAAAAAAAGTGATCAAAAAGTCATAGAATATTATAGAATATTATGGAAAAAAAGTTATAAAAAATGTCACAGTATAGTGTGCCGAAAAATCTCATAGTTTGAATAAAAGTCATTAAAATACCATAGTACAGTATGTTCAAAAAAAGGTATAAAAAAGTCGCTGTATAGCATGTCGAAAAAAGTTATCAAAACGTCATAGCATAGTGTGCGAAAAACAAATCATAAAAAGTAATAGTATAGCATTGGCGAAAAAAGTCATATTATTGCATGTCGCAAGGAGTGATGAATAAGTCATAGCATAGCATGTTGAAAAGGTCATCAAAATTACACAGTATAACATGTGGAAATAAGTAAAAAAAATGCCATAGTATAGTGTGCCGAAAAATCTCATTTATGTTCAAATAAAAGTCATTGTGTTTTATGTTCAAATAAAAGTCATACAATAGTATGTCAAAAAAGTCATAAAAATGTCAGAATAAAATGTCAAAAAAAGTTGTAAAAAAGTCATAGTATATTAATGCAAAAAAAGTCACTGTATAGTATGTTGGAAATAAGTCATAAAAAAGTCATAGTATAGTATGGCAAAAAAAGTCATAGTATAGTATGTCGAAAAAAGTATGGGAAAAAAAAGTCACTGTATAGAATGTTGAAAAAGTAATCAAAACGTCATAGTATAGCGCGTCGAAAAAAGTCTTAGTATTTGCATGGCAAAAAAAGTCATAGTATTGTATGTCGTAAGGCGTGATGAAAAAGTCATAGTATAGTATGGCAAAAAAGTCACTGTATAGCGTGTCGAAAAAGTAATCAAAACGTCATAGTATAGCATGTCGAAGAAAAGTCATAAAAAAGTCATAGTATAGTATGTTGGAAATAAGTCATAAAAAAGCCATAGTATAGTATGTCGAAAAAAGTCATCAAAACGTCATAGTATAGCATGTCGAAAGAAAGTCATAGTATTGTATGTCGCAAGGAGTGATGAATAAGTCATAGTAAAGTATGTCGAAAAAAAGTCATAAAAAAGTCAGAATAGCATGTCAAAAAAAGTCATAAAAAAGTAATGGAATAGTATGGCAAAAAAGTCACTATAAAATGTCAAAAAAAGTTGCAAAAAAGTCATAGTATATTAATGCAAAAGAAGTCACTGTATAGTATGTTGGAAATAAGTCATATAAAAGTCATAGTATAGTATGTCGAAAAAGGTCATCAAAACGTCATAGTATAGCATGTCGAAAAAAGTCAAAAATGTTGAAAGTCATAGTATTGTAAATAAGTCGTATAGTGTGCCGGCAAAAAATAATCACTGTATGTCGCAAGGAGTGATGAAAAAGTCATAGTAAAGTATGGCAAAAAAAGTCATAGAATAGTATGGCAAAAAAGTCACTGTATAGCATGTCGAAAAAAGTCATTAAAACGTCATAGCATAGTGTGTTGAAAAAAAGTCATAAAAAAATCATAGTATAGTATGTTGGAAATAAGTCATCACAACGTCATAGTTTAGCATGGCGAAAAAAGTCTTAGAATAGCATGTTGAAAGGGTCATCAAAATACACAGTATAGCATGTGGAAATAAGTTAAAAAAAATGCCATAGTATAGTGTGCCGGCAAAAAATAATCACTGTATAGCATGTCGAAAAAAGTTTTTAAAAAGCCATAGTATATTAATGCAAAAAAAGTCACTCTATAGTATGTCTAAAAGGTCATCAAAACTTCATAGTATAGTATGGCAAAAAAGTCATAGTATAGTATGTGGGAAAAAAAGTGATCAAAAAGTCATAGTATAGCATGTCAAAAAAAGTCATCAAAAAGTCATAGAATATTATGGAAAAAAAGTTATAAAAAATGTCACAGTATAGTGTGCCGAAAAATCTCATAGTTTGAATAAAAGTCATTAAAATACCATAGTACAGTATGTTCAAAAAAAGGTATAAAAAAGTCACTGTATAGCATGTCGAAAAAAGTTATCAAAACGTCATAGCATAGTGTGCGAAAAACAAATCATAAAAAGTAATAGTATAGCATGGCGAAAAAAGTCATATTATTGCATGTCGCAAGGAGTGATGAATAAGTCATAGCATAGCATGTTGAAAAGGTCATCAAAATTACACAGTATAACATGTGGAAATAAGTTAAAAAAATGCCATAGTATAGTGTGCCGAAAAATCTCATTTATGTTCAAATAAAAGTCATTGTGTTTTATGTTCAAATAAAAGTCATACAATAGTATGTCAAAAAAGTCATAAAAATGTCAGAATAAAATGTCAAAAAAAGTTGTAAAAAAGTCATAGTATATTAATGCAAAAAAAGTCACTGTATAGTATGTTGGAAATAAGTCATAAAAAAGTCATAGTATAGTATGGCAAAAAAAGTCATAGTATAGTATGTCGAAAAAAGTATGGGAAAAAAAAGTCACTGTATAGAATGTTGAAAAAGTAATCAAAACGTCATAGTATAGCGCGTCGAAAAAAGTCTTAGTATTTGCATGGCAAAAAAAGTCATAGTATTGTATGTCGTAAGGAGTGATGAATAAGTCATAGTATAGTATGGCAAAAAAGTCACTGTATAGCGTGTCGAAAAAAGTAATCAAAACGTCATAGTATAGCATGTCGAAGAAAAGTCATAAAAAAGTCATAGTATAGTATGTTGGAAATAAGTCATAAAAAAGCCATAGTATAGTATGTCGAAAAAGGTCATCAAAATGTCATAGTATAGCATGTCGTCATGTATTGTATGTCGCAAGGAGTGATGAATAAGTCATAGTAAAGTATGTCGAAAAAAAGTCATAAAAAAGTCAGAATAGCATGTCAAAAAAGTCATAAAAAAGTAATGGAATAGTATGGCAAAAAAGTCACTATAAAATGTCAAAAAAAGTTGCAAAAAAGTCATAGTATATTAATGCAAAAGAAGTCACTGTATAGTATGTTGGAAATAAGTCATATAAAAGTCATAGTATAGTATGGCAAAAAAAAACGTCATAGAATAGTATGGCAAAAAAGTCATAGAATAGTATGGCAAAAAAAAGTCATAGAATAGTATGGCAAAAAAGTCACTGTATAGCATGTCGAAAAAGTCTGTTGTGCATCCCTGTGTTACATTATGACAGTAAATGATCCTTGAACTTTGAAACAAAATATCAAAGTTAGTTGCCCACTAGTCAAATAAAATAAACATTTTATTGTTATCTGAAATGATAGAGTACTTAATACCAATTAAAACTGATCCAATAGCCAGCTGTTCTATTGCAGTTGTAAAACAGGTATCCGATTTATCTATTAAATGGTTTTGTGTGGGACAAAGTTGTTTACAATATTAATAATGGGAAATTAAAACTGTGTTCCAGTAGTGGTTATTATCTCCGCTCAAAGCAGTAAGAGTTACAATTAAATATTTGTTTCCGGAATCTTTCAAATCCCTCCATAGAAAGGCATAAACACAGCATTACTCTTTGTTTTGTTATTGTTGTGATGTCAGATGTGAGGAGGTTTGCGTTTCACCATACTTCATCTGTCTGTCCGTGATCAGGCGGGCAAAGTCAGCCAATAACTAAAACCTTGATAAAATGCCATAAAAAATACTTAGTATACTATGCCATAAGACATTTAAAAAAGTGATTTATTAACCAAAACAATACAAGTCAAAGAAATGAATGGCAGGAATCTTTAAATAGTGTAGTGAGTGGGTGCTCTAAAGTGTGCAGTATGGGTGTTATGCTAAACTCCTCCCTAGTCTTAAACCAGTTGCTTGCGCTTTGTACTTGCGCCCTAACAGCCCGATGGGACGGAGAGGATAACCAACAACCCCCCTATGTAGCCAATGGATGTACTCCCTAGACTCCCACTCCAAACTACAAATTAACTCTAAACTAATTACAAAGGAAATCCATTCTACAGCCCAAAACCAGAGAGGAAGCTCAGAAAACGGGTTAAACGTAAAGGATAGCTTGTATGTACCCAGTGAACCATGGCATTACCAAGATACGTTTCGCTTAAGCCAATTAAACAGATGCATCTCCACCAAAAATACACAAATAACGTACAGTGTGAAAAAAGTCACAATACTGACATGTTATACTCACTTAAAGCATCAAAAAGTGTCTTCCTGCAGCGCTTTGTGCAGTTTACTATTCAACTAACAAACTCTGGACACGTGGGACCAACGCACCTGAGACTAGTCCAACTGATTACACGAATGACAAACTCTGCCTATAAAAGGACACAATTACAAGTTTTATTCATAGCTTAGATACTCTGCCTGCCAAGGTCCCAAACAAATGGGAACAAATACAACAATAGTTAAGTTAACTGGAAAACTAAAAAGGTAAAAAAAGAAGATTTAAAAAAACAACAAAGTGATTTATTATCCAAAAAGTAAGCCAATAGAGGTCAAACAAAGGGATGGGAGGAGTCTTTTTAGTCGGTAGTGTAGGAAGTTGGTGCTTTGAAATTGGTGATCTGCTTGTTGAAACAAGGAAAAAGACACCAGAAGCTAGAAAAACAGGTTTTGTGATGAGATGATATCTGCTTACACATGACTTCTGCTGCTCAGGCTTTTTATGTGTAATGGGAAACCAGGCCCAGGTGAGTCCCCTGCCACTGATTACTCCCCCATCAGGTCTGCTGACCTGGAGAAAGAAAGCAAAGACACGGCAGAGTAAAAATACAGTACCAGTCAAAAGTTTGGACACACCTTCTCATTCAACTACTTTGAAGAATCTAAAATCTAAAACATATTCTGGTTTGTTGAGCATTTGTTTGTTTACCACATAATTCCATATGTGTTCCTTCATAGTTTGGATGTCTTCAATATTAATCTACAATGTAGAAAAAAATTAAGAAAACCATTGAATGAGAAGGTGTGTCCAAATTTTGACTGGTACTGTATGTCAGTAAAAAAATAAAAAGTCATGGTATCTATGTCCTAAAAGGTAAAAAAAAAATAAAGTCAGTGTCCTAAAAGGACAATAAAAAGGCTCAGTATAGTGTGTCATAAAAAATTTAAATTTGGTTTTACGGATTAAAAAGTAAAAAATAATAGTACAGTATGTCACAAAAGAAGCCACAGTATAGTACCTCATTAAAAGTAAAGGACAAAGAAAGTATGATATGTCAAAATTAAAGTCCTAGCATCATTTTTCATAAAAACAATCATAGTATAGTCTGTCATAGTATACATGAAAATAGTAATTGAAAAAATATTTGGTTATTTGGTGGATAATTGCAAATCTTTTTTTACAACTGAAACCTCTCTTTATGAACATATTTGGAAATGATTTGTACAAATATGTCTCAACAGATCTCCTAAAGGATAAAGAAAATAAATGTATGTGTACAGACATTTTTTATGCAAACATGTTGAAT
>NW_026551788.1:0-39820 GCF_027596085.1 Anoplopoma fimbria | reverse complement strand
GATCGAAAAGACACAAAGTCAACAAATGTTTCACAATGTTTATTTATTCATCAAGAGAAGAGAAACGCGTTCCTTGTAGTGTCAAAGGTTTGTCGGTGCATGAATCGACGATTTTGATGGCGAGGAGGTGTAATCATCTCTTTGTCGGTCTGTGGAGTAACTTTGACTCTTGGTCCAAAGACAGACGATTTTACACACTGCTGAGCACCTTCCTTTTGTATTGTGACACGACGGAGAGAGTAATCATCTGACACGTGTACATTACATCAGCTGTCCGCGATCGTCTGCATAGGTGTGTTTGAAGTGTGTGAGCAGCTGAAACGGTGTAAGCGTCTCTACACAGCTGAGTCAGGGCTGTTCCCCATCAGCAGAGTAGTGATGAAGAACTTAGCCAGCGTTTCTCTGTCACGGAGAAGGACAACAACGTGACCATGTCCCTCTTCAAATCGCAGCCTGATTTCGAACCGGGAAACATAATTACAAAGACATCTCAGTGTGTGCTGGAGCACAGCAACGATACCTCTCTTCACTTTGTCCATTGACAAATGTATGCTTATTTGATGGATGAACGATCGAGCTGGAGCGTTTAAAAGTATGCAATCTTTCAAATGTTTTCAGGATCCTGCTATGGATGCACCAAAGATAATGATTATCTGAGCGCTGCACTGAATGTTATATACCAGCCCATCGTCATGTAGGAGGGAGGTGCAGTGGGAGGGGCTACATGTGCAGCCAGGTTGTCACAACTCCGGAGAAACAGAATGCACAGAGGATCATTTCAGTAGAAAGACCGTACCGTTCCTGATTTGAAGTGTACGGTGGATTCATCTGACATGAAGCGTCTGCTCTGACAAACTGTATCTGTGCTGTAGTGTTGCTGTCAACGCTCTGTCACGGTGAAAGACAACAAGTGGATGGTGCACTACGAATGGAGCTCTTTGGTCGAGGACAATTTCAGAGAGAGACACATGTCTACTGAATAAATGAACACTTTCACCCTCCATTCAGAGTTTATTGGACTTTGATCTAAATGTGATGGTTAACTGTTTTCAAAAAATTGATTGGCTGCTTTAAATTTTTATCGCTATATCAAGATCAGATCTCAATGTTGTACCGACTTTCTTTCATTGTGACTGCTGAAAACTTGGTATCCACACAAAATACTCAGTGGTGAAAGACGTTGTGTAGTTGTCATTATATGCCACATGTTTGTGTGGGGTGAAACAATGGTGATTGATTATCAATTCATATACGTATTCAAGCAGAATAAAAACACTGGCAGCGGAGTAAAAATCTGCAGTGACAGAAAACTCTCCTCTCTTCATCTTCTCCAGCATATGATCGTATGTGAGACTATGGGTGCGCTCTAGCTCAAAGCTGCATTGCAATTATGAGTACTTGATACTAACTTGAAGAAGGTGCGATCAGTCTCAGGGAAAGAAATGTGAGAATTAATAGTCTGGTACGTCAGGAGCCTGAAGGAGGGTGGGGACACGGCAGTTCTACTTCCTCCAGTGAGGTTTTTTGAAAACCTGACGATTTTACAAACTGCTGAGCACCTTCCTGGGTATGTACTCGGTGTGACACGACGGAGAGAGAATCATTGCACTGACACGTGTAGATTACATCAGCCAACTGGCGAAGGGTTGGGAGGTGCAGTCCTGCTTCCTCTAGGTGTTCAATAGCGTGTTTGAGCCTCTGATGTTATGTGTAAGATTTTCTACACAGCTGAGCCAGGTTTGTTGTTCCGCTACCTCTTTCTGTCAAGGTGAAAGACAAAGTAAAAGTTTACCATGTGCTGGGATTTCTCAAATTGACTGTAAAATAATGCTGATTTCAAACTGAGAAACGGGATCGAAAAGACACAAAGTCAACAAATGTTTCACAATGTTTATTTATTCATCAAGAGAAGAGAACGCGCTTACTTGTAGTGTCAAAGGTTTGTCGGTGCATAAATCGAATTTTGCGTCGGTCTGTGGAGTACTTTGACTTTCTCCGTGCGCTCTTTTGATGGCGAGGAGGTGTAATCATCTCTTTGCTGTCCGCGATCGACTGCATAGAGATTTGAAGTGTACAGACGATTCATTCCAGATCAAACGGATGCTTTTACGCACTTTGTATCTGTAGGGCTGTTCCCCATCAGCAGAGTAGTGATGAAGAACTTGCCAGCGTTTCTCTGTCACGCGAAAGGACTTGGTCCAAAGACAGACGATTTTACACACTGCTGAGCACCTTCCTTCACTTTGTCCATTGACAAATGTATGCGATGGATGAATGACACGACGGAGCGAAAGAGAATCTTTCATTTTTCAGCCTGCTGGATGCACGTAATGTACATTACATCAGCCAACTGGCGGAGGGAGGTGTTACGGGAGGTGCGATCATGTGCAGCCAGGTTCCTCTCCACAGAAACAGAATGCACAGAGTTATTAGCAGTAGTGTGAGCCTGATTTGAAGAGTACAGATGTAGGCGTCTCTACACAGCTGAGTCAGGGCTGTTCCCCTTCAGCAGAGTAGTGATGAAGAACTTAGCCAGCGTTTCTCTGTCACGGAGAAGGACAACAACGTGACCATGTCCCTCTTCAAATCGCAGCCTGATTTCAAACCGGGAAACATAATTACGAAGACATCTCAGTGTGTGCTGGAGCACAGCAACGATACCTCTCTTCACTTTGTCCATTGACAAATGTATGCTTATTTGATGGATGAACGATCGAGCTGGAGCGTTTAAAAGTATGCAATCTTTCAAATGTTTTCAGGATCCTGCTATGGATGCACCAAAGATAATGATTATCTGAGCGCTGCACTGAATGTTATATACCAGCCCATCGTCATGTAGGAGGGAGGTGCAGTGGGAGGGGCTACATGTGCAGCCAGGTTGTCACAACTCCGGAGAAACAGAATGCACAGAGGATCATTTCAGTAGAAAGACCGTACCGTTCCTGATTTGAAGTGTACGGTGGATTCATCTGACATGAAGCGTCTGCTCTGACAAACTGTATCTGTGCTGTAGTGTTGCTGTCAACGCTTGGTGGTGAAAGACACCGAGTTGGATGGTGCACTACGAATGGAGCTCTTTGGTCGAGGACAATTTCAGAGAGAGACACCATGTCTACTGAATAAATGAACACTTCACCCTCCATTCAGAGTTTATTGGACTTTGATCTAAATGTGATGGTTAACTGTTTTCAAAAAATTGATTGGCTGCTTTAAATTTTTATCGCTATATCAAGATCTCTCAATGTTGTACCGACTTTCTTTCATTGTGACTGCATGAAAACTTGGTATCCACACAAAATACTCAGCTTCGTTGTGTAGTTGTTATTATATGCCACATGTTTGTGTGGGGTGAAACAATGGTGATTGATTATCAATTCATATACGTATTCAAGCAGAATAAAAACACTGGCAGCGGAGTAAAAATCTGCAGTGACAGAAAACTCTCCTCCTTCATCTTCTCCAGCATATGATCGTATGTGAGACTATGGGTGCGCTCTAGCTCAAAGCTGCATTGCAACGCTGAGTACTTGTACTAACTTGAAGAAGGGTGCGATCAGTCTCAGGGAAAGAAATGTGAGAATTAATAGGATGGTACGTTCAGGAGCCTGAAGGAGGGTGGGGACAAACAGTTCTACTGCCAGACACACTGTGAGCAAAACCTTGTGACGATTTTACACACTGCTGAGCACCTTCCTGGGTTGTGTACGCTTGTGACACGACGGAGAGAGAATCATTGCACTGACACGTGTTTGACATTACATCAGCCAACTGGCGAAGGGTTGGGTGTCAAAGGTGTCGATCGTGCTTCCTCTAGGTGTGTGGACTAATAGCGTACTGTGACACGCCGCTGACACGTGTACATTACATCAGCCAACTGGCGCGGGTTGGGAGGTGCGATCGTGCTTCCTCTAGGTGTGTTAATAGCGTAGCTGAACGCCAGCTGAGCTGTTGTTCCGCTACCTCTTTCTGTCAAGGTGAAAGACAAATAAGTGACCATGTCGCTCCTCAAATCGCAGCTTGATTTCAAACTGAGAAACGGGATCGAAAAGACACAAAGTCAACAAATGTTTCACAATGTTTATTTATTCATCAAGAGAAGAGAACGCGCTTCCTTGTAGTGTCAAAGGTTTGTCGGTGCATAAATCGAATTTTGCGTCGGTCTGTGGAGTACTTTGACTTTCTCCGTGCGCTCTTTTGATGGCGAGGAGGTGTAATCATCTCTTTGCTGTCCGCGATCGACTGCATAGAGATTTGAAGTGTACAGACGATTCATTCCAGATCAAACGGATGCTTTTACGCACTTTGTATCTGTACGTTCGAGTTGTTGAACTTGTGTTATGGCGAATCTTGGTCCAAAGATAGACGATTTTACACACTGCTGAGCACCTTCCTGGGTTGTGTACGCGTTGTGACACGACGGAGAGAGAATCATTGCGCTGACACGTGTACATTACATCAGCCAACTGGCGAAGGGTTACGAGGTGCGATCGTGCTTCCTCTAGGTGTGTTAATAGCGTAGTGTGAGCCGCTGAACGGTGTAAGCGTCTCTACACAGCTGAGTCAGGGCTGTTCCCCTTCAGCAGAGTAGTGATGAAGAACTTAGCCAGCGTTTCTCTGTCACGGAGAAGGACAACAACGTGACCATGTCCCTCTTCAAATCGCAGCCTGATTTCGAACCGGGAAACATAATTACGAAGACATCTCAGTGTGTGCTGGAGCACAGCAACGATACCTCTCTTCACTTTGTCCATTGACAAATGTATGCTTATTTGATGGATGAACGATCGAGCTGGAGCGTTTAAAAGTATGCAATCTTTCAAATGTTTTCAGGATCCTGCTATGGATGCACCAAAGATAATGATTATCTGAGCGCTGCACTGAATGTTATATACCAGCCCATCGTCATGTAGGAGGGAGGTGCAGTGGGAGGGGCTACATGTGCAGCCAGGTTGTCACAACTCCGGAGAAACAGAATGCACAGAGGATCATTTCAGTAGAAAGACCGTACCGTTCCTGATTTGAAGTGTACGGTGGATTCATCTGACATGAAGCGTCTGCTCTGACAAACTGTATCTGTGCTGTAGTGTTGCTGTCAACGCTTGGTGGTGAAAGACACCGAGTTGGATGGTGCACTGTTAATGGAGCTCTTTGGTCGAGGACCATCAGAGAGAGGGTTAACCCTCCCTATGAATGTATGTGAGACTATGGGTGCGCTCTGCTTTTAAAGGCTGCACCCCAAGGATGAGTCACTACATTTGAACTTCTGCATTTTGACCGTTTTCTCAACAATGGGAGACTTCTGACTTTTAATAACATTAATGATGAATAAAATAATGACACAAAGCAAACAAATTTTCCACAATGTTTATTTATTAATTTAGAATACACTATTAAGTTGTACTCATAATAAACAATAGTGTATAAAGTCCACCTCTGAGTCTTCAGACCAAGATCACCACCAAACAGCCATCACTTTACACGTGATCTGTGCAATACCAGGAGCAATCAGGCATGTTAGTACTGTTTGGTTCCGTCTAGCAGGTTCATATTGGCAGTTCAAGTCCATGTTTGATAAAACAGGTTTGTGTCCACTAGACTTTCATAAGTTGATTGCAATATACTTTTAAGGTCACCGCACACTGTACTTTTATTCTGCTCTTTGTTGTCTGCACCACCTGCACAGGTGTTTGCTCTGTAGTACAGCAGCACTTCTTACTTGTAAAAACATTAATGATGAATAACAATGACACAAAGTAAACACATTTTCCATTCAATGTTTATTTATTCATTGAGAATAGAGCGCTTTTATCCAGTCGTACTATCAAAGGTGTGTTGATGCATTTGTTGCCTTTTCAAGAGAACTTTGTCACCAGAAGCACTTTGGCTTCCCTTCGTGCATCTTTGAGACCAATGAGGAAAAGTATATGCAGCAAATTACTGCACCTTCAACAAACTAATACAAATACAATAAGTGCAACGAACTGATACGAATACAGTAAGTGCAACAAACTAATACGAATGCAATCATACTATAGTATAATTTGCCATCACAGACATGTTGGACTGTACGTCTTGGTCAAGTAGAGCCTGAAAACCAGGCAGCATTTCCTTTTAAGAGAACTAAGCCTTACTACGGAGACCCTAACCTCTCAATTCTAGCTGTATCACATCTTGGCGGCCGCCGTCTGAGAAGGCCATTATTGCCAGTTCATGTTCACTACCCATCACTACCTTGTAAAATAACCCCAAATCAGGAACTAATCTCAAAAACATTTATTTTCGATGTTGTAAGATCTACTTCCTTAAATATCCATTTGAATACTGTTGAAACAACAGCTATAATATATGTTAACAGGACATCTGAAAAATGTTCACTTGAAACAACAAAATTAAAGCTGGGTCTTTTAACATTCAAATCACCAAATTTGTCACAGCTTATTCTGTTAAACTCTTATTTTGCCTCTGATTCTCCTTTCATTTCAGGTCCAGTCCCTCCCTCCAGCCTTGGATTACCAGAATCCTTGCACCTTTGTTCACTCACCAATACTCACCTGCATCCCATTCCCTCATTAGTCCCTCTGTGTATTTATACCTGTTCAGTTGCACTCACTCTCTACCAACTTTACAGCAAATTTGTGCCTGTCTGTTACTGACCTTGGTATTTGGATTCCCTTTGCATTTGTTTGCTACATGGACTTACTACCTGGTTTAACCCCTTCCTTGTTTTTTATTCTGAACTTTTAAGTAAACCACTACTGGAATTTGAGTTGTGTTTGTTGTTGTGCCACTTCCAACCTAACTGTCTCAAGGCACTCACAGGTTATTAGAATTACACAGTAAAAGTTTAAAGGCCTATACAGTGCTGGGATTTCTTGGGAGGAAAATTGACTGTAAAATAATGCTGATTTCCTGCCACCTAGTGTCACATTAGGCTTTTGCAGCCAGGGACAAGTCAGCCAGATCCCTCAAAGAACACGCTCTAATGGACTCAAAAGAGCACTGTTAAAAGCTCAGTTCTTAGTTAAACACGCACCATCAGGACCCACCAACCCTCCCCCTCCCTTATGAGAATCTGGTCGGAGCCTCTGTTCTGGCCGACTAACCCATTACCTGTGGCTAAACAACAGATTGTCTTTACTGAAAATATATCGAGCCTGAGCACCCTATCAAATGGTTTTTCTGTATAAATTCTTAGCAAAAGCAAATCCTCCTTTTTTTTGACAGTGATCAAATACATTTAACGTCCTATAAGCTAAGAACATGTTGGAAACAAACCCACATTGGTCCTTATTTATCATATTATACATATATTAAATACTATAAATATATAAAATATATATTATATTGTTGCTTTTTAAATCTCCGCTATGATTATTTTGATTTGTGTAGAGCAGTGATAATGACGAACACAAAGTTAATCCCTTCTTTCTTAAGGAATGACTGATCCCAGGTTGGTGCTCAGGCTCCCAAAACGATTACAAAATGATAAACTTTATTTAGGACTGGTGTCAGTGTTGTCCTGAACCTTCAGTAAAATCCATTTTTATATCCATCATCTATCATATTGCATCTATTATTATGTGTTTTATGAGGGCGGCGTTCTGATGAGAAGAGACTTGTTTTAGTTTTAGATGCATTTTCCGTTTTTCTTATGTGTTCCATGTTCCCAATCATCCATGTTTCAAATTCTCATGAAAGTAAAAAGCTGGCGTTAATTATGAACCTCCGCGATCAAATCTGATGTTACAACAGATTTTGGACTGGATTCTATGCAGCTGTTTTTTCAGCAGGTAAGTGCTTGAACTGCACATTGGTGGATTTGAGGGAAACACAAAGTTGTTTTGTGATGGCAGCTAGAAGCAGTGAGAACTAACTTGCTACTGTAATTACATCAAGATAGAGTACAGAAAATGATATGTTTTACAACGGGGGGCAAGAATATTTGCTATGCCCCCCTTTCTTCCTGATAAATAATTAATTTCATTTTCCTAAAAAAAAAAAGTAGGTAGAGGGGAGGAGAGCACCAGAGGGAGAGAAATAGATAGAAAGAGACAACAAAACACACACCGGCGTGCCACAAACTGTACCTAACTGTGTACTTTGTTGGCTCCCAATTTAGAGGCCCCTCCAGTGGGTCACAAGATCTGAGGGGGGCCGAATTGATTAATGGGAAAACGAAAGTTGGTCGCTAACAACACACTGGTTTAAAACATGAGATCACAAACGGTTAAAAGGTTGTAAATGAGTGGTTGAATCTTTAGAAATATATTGTATTTTATAAACTCATTATGGTTTTTTTTATGTAAAATATTCAGATAAGCAACTAGGAACTACACCTGTTAAATAAATATAGGGTAGTGAAAATAGCATGTTTGTGAAAAAACTATTGGATTGCAGAGCTTGTGTCTGGGGTCTTAAAGTGCTTCTGAGATATTAATGAGGATTTTTTTTTTGTGCACAAAGACAGTGAACTCCTAGATGTAGTTTTAATATTGAGGTTGGGGACACATATTAAGCGTGGTGTCTGGGGGTCATCCCCTAGTAATCTCTGAGCATAAACACTTCATGTCTTGTATTCTGGAGTTTTCCGCCACCTAATGGTGGAAAATGTCTTAGTTTATTTAAACGAAAACACAAAAGTTTAGGTGACAGGTGACAATAATAAACAAAAATATGAAAATATAATCGAATACAGGGCAGTAAGTATCTAATGTTCTCTCTGCTGAATCAACCATGAAAGAAGGATTTTGTCTTCCGTCCTCTTTTGTGTCTATTGTTTGGAGAGGTAACCTCATTAAATGTGCATGTGGCACTGATTCACCTCAATGATAATATTCATGGGCTGCACGGTGGTGTAGTGGTTAGCACTGTCGCCTCACAGCAAGAGGGGCCTGGGTTCAATTCCCGGGCTGGACAACCTTCTGTGTGGAGTTTGCATGTTCTCCCCCTGTCAGCGTGGGTTCTCTCCGGGTTCTCCGGCTTCCTCCCACAGTCCAAAGACATGCAGCTTAGGTTCATTGATGACTCTAAATTGCCCGTAGGTGTGGATGTGAGTGTGAGTGGTTGTCTGTCTCTATATGTCAGCACTGGTGACCTGTCCAGGTGAACCCTGCCTTCGCCCATTGACAGCTGGGATTGGCTCCAGCACCCCCTGGATAAGCGGTAACGGAAGATGGATGGATGGATAATATTCATTAATTTAAATTCATCTATTAACCCTTCAATGGGTTCTTTGAAATGTTATTATTAAAATAACTTTAAGTCAAATCAAACAGGATTCACAGTTGTGAACTCTAAAGTGATTCATAAAAATCTCCTGCAGCCTCCTCCTCCTCCTCCTCCTCCTCCTCTCGGCTGCTTCAGCACCTCGGACAGCGAACCCTCCTCCGATAGGCTGCGGCCCATCAGCGGCCAATGGCTTCAGCCGCGTTGCTGTGACAGCGACGACCAGCAGCCTCAGCATCAGCATCAGCATCCAGCATCCCGGCGAGCAGCCAATGAGAAGGCGCCGTTTCTCTCCCAACATCCAACCCCGAATAACTGCAGATGCCCGCATCAAAGCAACGGGTCTCCCTCTCTCTCTCTCTCTCTCTCTCTCCCTCTATCTGGCAGGTTTACATAGCTGAGGGTATAAGCTGCTGTCTATTTTTGGAATACATAGTGGCCATTTTTCTTCTCCTTCTCCCTCGCTCTCTCAATGTGTTGATGAAGAGCGATATGTGCTGTTTTTTATTCACGTCTGATGGAGGTTTGTCCAAGCATGCGAGCATCCTAGCGGGACATTCATAAGTTGTTTTTTTCCCGTTTCTCAATGGAAGACATCTTCCTGCTCGCTGCGAGCGAAGGCGTCAAGTGCATTTCGCATTTGCTCCGCATCTGCATTCCCATCGACGAGCCGAAGGGCTTTCTATAGAAGCAGCCCACCGGGAGACAAACCTGCCCGGACAGCTTGAGTTTATCGGTGTGGGAACCGAGCAGAACGGATGGAAAGCTTTTTTTCTCCACGTTTTGACCGCGTTTGCCCAGCAGAAAGGGGGGGCCAAGGTGTGATGCATGGATCTCACAAGACGAGTCGATTAATTAGAAGGTAGGACTATACAAAGGATTGTTTTTTTTGTTTTTTTCCCCCATTTTTCCAGCTTTCAAATGATTAAACATAAAACAACCAAATGAGAAGTCCCAACAAAATGCTTATAAGCCAACAAAATACACTCCATTCTTCATATTTAGATTATTCATGTTGCTCAAAAACAGATCATACAAACAATAAAGACATCAGCATCATATTTCTTGTGTTGAGGTTGTGGGTGTGTGAGAGCACAGCCCTATAAGCCGATGGTGCTGAAGCTGCCTTGTGTTGTTGGGCTGTTTTCAAGGCTTCCATTTTGAAGCTAAGATGGATGCTTGCGCACATTTCTTTCCCATGCCTCTGTGGCCTTATCTTGCTTCTTATATAATATGATGGACACTGGAGCGACTGCAGCCCCCAGTGCTGTATGGTAAGCTATACAAAGGGCCCCGTGCACACTATTATGATTCAAGCCCTAGTCATTTACTGCCACATAGAGATTTGACATTGGACAACATCAACACACATAATACCTAGCAATCATCATTGCATATCTGTTTATGACAAAAATCCCAAAGAAACAAATGTAATTTCATTGAATATACATATTTTTATAGTTTATTTATAGTTTTATAGCATATGTAGAATAAGTGAATAATTCTGTTATGGATATTTACTCAGTACTTTACCTTCCCAGCAATATTGACCCTTCAAAATTGAGAAACATGATAGATCTGGTCTTACCTTTTTAAGGGATATATATCAATGCACTATTACTGTATATGTCCCTCTCATGCCAGAATACGCGGTCATGAACAGCAACATAAATGCTTAATGTATAAAGATAACAGCACCTATGTTTAATCACAGACTCTAAGGCTTGAATGGAAATTAATTTCATGGTTGCCGAGGATGATTTTGCTAAAGAGCAGGGGCATGTTTTTCTACTTTAAGCATTTATTACGCTGGTGCTTGGATTTGTACATTACTACCATGAAGGAATGCCATGAAATTATGTAGCTCTAGACTTGATAGTAAATTGTGTCAGGTTGAGAGACAAAACACAATAAAACTAATTTCGCCAATGTTCTATTAATTCATGTTTAATTATAGGTAAATGGTTAAGTATTTTTGTAAAATTCAAGTCATTTCCCTTTTAAAATCTTGAAAGGTTCCTCTGAATCACTCCCTAAAAAGAAGCCAAGCAAAAACAGTGGTTTGAAAACTTACCTCAAGGTCCACTTGTAGCTTTCTGCTGGGCTTTCATCCAAATTTCATGGACTTGTCTTCTGATGAAGAACATAAGATTTGCTCGAAAGCTCTGGAAAAAGCTACCGTAATGAGAGGACCTTGATTAGTTTTCTAAGGCTGTTGAAGACTCCGGTGTGAAAGCTTGTTGATGGCCTTAGAAACAGCAGCTTGATCAAATATTCTAACAGATCTTAGCTTTTTCTAGAGCTTTCAACTCTATCTCACCCTCTTCCTCATTAGATGGAGTTTGAACAGCTGTCATGGTGACTAGTTTACAGCAACAGTTACATAAAAGTAGCAATCTCCATGACAACTGATTAAACTCAGTCTGCTGAGGAAGACAAAGAGATGCACTTAACATTTCAGGAAAAGTCTATTAAGTGGAAAATCGTTTTGGTCATTATTTATAAAGTGTTTGTTGTTGATGTGTTGATTTTGCGTTGTTTACTAGATGTAATTTAACTAATATTTCCACACCTTCTTGTTTTTGGCTCTCAGGTTCGACTTCCTCTAGAAGTGAGACACTTTGGTCCTCTCAAAGCTCTTTGTCTATACCAGTCAAAGAGCTTTCCCCCCGCTGCTTCCCACTCCATCTTTTTTCCATCTCACTGCTACCCCTTGTGCAGACACCATGGGTACGGTGCTGTCTCTATCTCCCAGCTACCGCAAGGCTGTGCTGTTTGAGGATGGCCCTGCCACGGTAGGCCACTATACGGCAGTGCAGAACAGCAAGAATGCCAAGGATGCCGCCGCAGCAGCTGGGAAATCCCTCAAACGCCCCTCCATCATCAGTGTGTTGCCATGGAAGCGCATTGTGGCTGTATCGGCGAAAAGAAAGGGCTCCAAAAAGTTGCAGGCTGAAGGCGGGGATGGAGGGAAAGGGAGCTCTCCTGATGGCCACGCCTTGGCCACGTCCAACTCAGCATCCAATAGCCTGAAGCTGAAGAAGTCTCAGTCCTGTGCTAACCTTTCATCTTACTCCTCTAGCCTGGACCCCTCGGTCACTACCACCACTACCTCCTCCCAGCTGCCAATCTCCAAGACCTTGGCTAGCGTAGCTACTGTTGCTGCCAAAAAGAATTCCCTCACAAGTTCCGGGATTCAGCCGTTGACTGCAACCGGCACACCAAAGCGTGTCATTGTCCAGGTAATATTAACCGTTTCGCATTTTGTACTCAAAAGTTGTCACTAATTGAGTGTGTTGTTGCCTCATTTCACTTAATCCTTTCCCCATTCCTCTTTCCTTCTCTTTTTGCAACCCAGGCTTCCACCAGCGAACTGATGCGCAGCCTGGGTGAGTTCCTGTGCCGTCGGTGCTACAGACTGAAGCGTCTATCCCCAACAGATCCGGTGCTGTGGCTGCGCAGCGTCGACCGCTCCCTCCTCCTGCAGGGCTGGCAGGATCAGGGCTTCATCACTCCGGCCAATGTGGTCTTCCTCTACATGCTGTGCCGCGATGTGGTCTCATCTGAGGTGGCTTCAGAGCGTGAGCTGCAGGCTTCACTGCTCACCTGTCTCTACCTGTCCTATTCCTACATGGGCAACGAGATCTCCTACCCGCTGAAGCCCTTCCTGGTCGAGGCGGAGAAGGAAGCCTTCTGGGACCGCTGCCTTGAGATCATCAACCGCATGAGCGGCAAGATGCTCCAGATCAACACCGACCCGCACTTCTTTACCCAGGTGTTTGCCGACCTGAAGAACGAGAGCAAGAAAGAGGAGGAGAAGACCAAACTCCTCATAGGCCTTGACCGATAAGAGGGAGCAGGAAGGGGGGCGGAAGGATGGGTGGCTAGAAGATTGACGGAGTTAGTAGGTTGAGGATGGTTGGTATAAAGGAAATGCAGCGTAGCGACACCTTGGAGCAGTTTTGTTGTCTGGTGTCTCTATTAGTTTATTATTAACCAAATGTTCCTGTTTTGTTACCAAGAACAAAGAGCTTTTGGGATTCATCACAGCGTTTAAATCATTTGAGTTCGGTAAGGATCTAAACAGAGGCAGTACCTGATCTGTGTCTCACCTGAAGGCAGCAATTAGCCACCAGGGCCCTTTTACCACAAAAGGCAAATTAAATCTGGGTTTCTGTGTGGTAATAACCACATTATTGGTCATGATTGGATCTGAAAAACTAACAGGCTACTTGTTGATATCCAATGCCTGGATCGCTCGGATCAGTTTGTGACAATAACAAGCTTTAAGGTAGAGATATAATCTTTGGACAGACGTTTTTTCAAAGGTCCGGCCAGCAGGGTTGGTGACATTACCAGGTCGTGAGAAAGAGATATCTGTAATTTTCATCTCTTGCCTCAGGCTCAGAGACCTGCATCCGTCTGACCCGTACCTTGTTTCAGTGAGATAAGAAATGCAATCTGATTGAACTCCCATTGAAGTATTTTTCTGTCTTTTGATAAAAAAGAATGGGTTTAGAAACGCCAGGCAACACTGCTTTACTAATTAAGGGTGAATATAATAAATACACAGATAAAGTGTATTGATAGGGTGATATTCTGTGATAGCATCCAGGCTCTTCCGCTATAGAGAAATGTCACGGTGATGAAAACCAAGAACCACCTTGCATGAGGTCACTTCATTTGTCCTTGCACATGACCACCTGCTTATTGCCAACTCCACTTTACCTTATTCCTATTATCGTTAGTCCTGCCCAAACTTATTGCACTCACCAACACTAGCTGCCAGCTCCACTGTTGAACCTGTAAGAGCATTCAATGAAACCACAACATGAATGAGCTAGAATCAACCACAACACAGTCTTCAAAACCTGCCGGACTGTGAAATTTTACTAGCAGTTTGGCCTAATCGTACTGTAGTGGTTAAATTCATCCACATCTTACGTAAAGCACTGTGCTTTCAAGGGAACATTTGTTGATCCAGTCAAATCTGCTATGAATTGGGAGATCAGCTATTTATTTTTTAAGAGTATAAAATGCTAACACACTGGGCACAGATTAATAATCGTTAAACAAGCCCTTCCGTAAAATGTTTACATTTACAAAAATATGGGAGAATGCAATACTGACCCCTCAATGGCATATTTTACTCAGAGAATTATTTCTTTCATTCCTGTTCCTCCCCTGCACTTTCTCCTGCAGTCCACATTGGTGCTGTCCTGAGTGACCAGAGGGAAAAGTTTGACTGAATAAAAGAACAAAGAAAGAACGAAGAAAGATAAACCCTTCGCTCATCTTATATTCTCCATACTATATGAATGATTGGTGCTGCTGGGTCGTCGAGGAGTAGAGTAGATCATGTGATCCGTCTCAACCAATGACCAGACACGTCAATATGAAAGAAGATGTGACTATATTCCAGGTGTGTTTGGGCAGAAGCTACAAGTGTAGATGTGACTTTTTACTTCCAAAACAACGCTTTGATGTTGCTGCGGCCACTCAGCTCGAGGGACCTCCTCTGCTGTTTGAAGTGTCGCCTCCCCCTCCTCTTTCCTCTCCCCTCTTTCCTCTCTCCTCTTTCCTCTGCTCATTACTCTTCAAACAAACTGAAACAACACAGATTCTCTCTCTCTGTCCACCTGCTCCAGTCTGGTCTGAACCGGTCCTGTCCAGTCTGGTGAGGGCCAGTCCAATCCAGGTGTCCCATATTTAGAGACTCTCTGGTCTGCTGATCAGACGGTTTAGTTATTCACAGAGTTGTTTGACATGCATGAGTGCTTCTATAGGTTTCCTAGCATGCTACTTTGTTTTGGGCACACCGCACCTGTTGTTACGAAAGAGACTGAGAGGTCGCCACGCTGAACTGCTGAAAGCTAGACTCAGTGATGTGACGTCCAGGCAACTCAGCGCAAGGACTGTCTAATGAAGGAGATGTGTGAAAGGCTGGTTGTATCCTTGCCTATGCTGCACATGCAGCAATAAAGGCAAGTCCAAGCATCAATCCTTCAGCTGGATTTTTGCTGTTCTTGGTTCCATGGTGCTTAGGGGTCTTAAAGACTCCCTCTCAGATTTGATGGTTCCCCCCATTCAGAACCAGTAATAGCCTCCAAAACTCCCAAACCCATGCAGGTGTCAGTCAGTTTGAGTTGATATTTAAGGGGTACTACAGCAATTCAGTTTTGCAGTTCAATAAACTTGGAGGCTTCACAGGAGACAAAGTATAAAAAGAATGATCAAAATTGAAGCACCAGATGCCAAGATATCCTGACTTTAAACTCTAATATGGGTGAAGTTTCGAAAATGGTGGATCCTACATTTCCCATTATACAAACCCCACACCTCCAGTTTGTAACCATGACTTTCAGTAAACATGTTTTAGGTCTCAAGCCTAGGGAGAGAAGGCCCCCTGTGACATCATTAGGGTTATTTTTTCAAAATTTGTAAAGCTCAAGACAATATCCAACTGTACTTTGTGGAAAATGTGGAAAATCAACTGAGTGCCTCAAGAGATTACTTGCCCTGATGACGTCACGTCACTGAGTCCAACTGAAAGCCAACAAACTGTCTTCAAGTTTAGAAAAGCTCTGCCTTCTCAAACAGGGCAGAGATCTTGTGCCATATCATTCTAAAGACTAATTATTTCATACAACAAAACCTACAAAACACACTAAGAAACATGAGCCAACTCCAAGTGTCCGACTGCTGAACAAGAAAAGACTATCGCGGAATCATGAATATGTTTTTTCTCAATGTTGCTATGTCATGCATCGAAGATGTTAGACCAGAAAAAAGGTACTTTTTTCAGATGGAAAGGAAGCAGAATTGAAATGGAAAGCTTGTGATTTTAACACACGGTGAAGTTTTATGTGTCACTTTGTAAAAATGTAAGCCAAAATTGGAGACTTCCAAAGCTGGAGTGTTGCACACTCTGTTAGTGAATTTATAATTTATGGAAAAGAGATTTGGCCTGCTCTCTGATAAGAAAAACTGAAATTTTAATTTTAAAAAGCTTGTTAACAAAACAGAATGTGTTGCCTGTTTCCAGACTGGGTGTGTCCACAATACAGGTGATGTTTTAACTATCTCTGCGTTCTGTGTGCAGATGAAAACTGTCTGGGCTGCAGTAGGTACCATGCTGTAAAAAAAAAATGTAGCCTTGATGCAGAGTCAGACCTCATGAGACAAATATGCACATGAAGAATGAATCGATGGCAAACAAGCTTGTTTACATGTCCTTCCTCCGAGCTGTTTCTGATTGGTTGAACAGTACACAAGTAGCATTCCTATGATGACTGTTGAATAATCATTTTATTTCTTAATTTGTACTTAAAGATTCCAAACTGTGGGTTGTTGGTTTAGCGGAGGTATATCACAGTGGGATATTTGCTTAACTGAAAGAAGTCACAGTGATAAACATCAACTTCTGTTTTGCTACAAGACAACGATTAGACTATCACCTAGATTTCTTTGTGGTAAATCTTAAGGCTCAATTGACCGTTAACTAGGCCCTTCCACATTTATTTACCGTTGCAACACTATAGGTCCTCAAGGTAGACAAAATATGTATTTTATAGCTTCTTCTTTCCAGCTGGCAAAGGTCGATTTGGCCGACTAATATGACAACTGTCGCTGGTAGACTTCATCAGATGTAGCTAGCTAACTAAGCTAACATTAGCTCTATGAGTTGGTTAAAAAAGTACATATGTGGCTCACCTTTAATTGTTTTTGGCTGACTCATTTAAAAATGTTGTAAAAGGACTCCTAAATATGCACTTGATGGCCACATAAATTATGTCATGATAAAAGATTGAAGCTAAAGCTATCAGGTCCAACGTCCAACGTTGATCCATGTAGAAGATGGGAAAATGTAAAAAACTGTATTGTTCTTGCATTGCAGTGTAGTTAGTTATTATTTTGTAATTACAATAAGGAAAAATGTAGGATTTGCCAGATTTATTTTCATCTTTAAGGTCACTTGACCAAAAAAAAACATTATCTTCAATAACTTGCTTTATTTGCTGGAGTATAAACTGCTCCTTTCACTTTTGCTCTTACGGATTAGGTTTTGTAAAGAATAAAAGGACACCAGCCTCCAAACTCTTGAAAAAGGATTCAGCGAACGGTCAATTGTACAATTCCTATTAAATTCAAATTTGTCACCCTATCCTAGGTACACAACACACAGCCACAATAACCCCCAGAGTATTATGGTTTGATATTTCAATACAATGTGACGACGGCTTTTAACAGACAAGAGGAGAGATGAAGTATTTCGCTGTGAAACAAAAGAACTGATGAGCAAAATCCCCATGAGAGTTTTCACTATTTTTGCTTCGAGGGACAATAAAAAAAAATAGACAAGGATGCCAAGACAGGAGGCGAGGAAAGGAAACGTATCCTCTGAATGAACCTTCTCTTGAATCAGAGAGGATGCGGGATGACTAAACCCCCTCCTATACATGCTCTCATCATTGATCAACTCATAACCATGTGCCATATTTTATCTTGGAACACGTACAAGACAAAATACTTTCGTGTAACATATGAAAATTATGATAATGATGACGAAGTTATTATGGTTTTCCTTCCTTTTCATTTGTGAATCATGTTGTACAAACAAGAATCTTTGTTGAACAAAAGTCAAGGCTACTAGTGTTACCAGAGTGCTGATGCTGCAGTCTGTTACTGTGGATGTATGAATATGTACGTGAGAAATAAGAATCATTTGATCAACTGTTACAGGTACTTTATATAAAAACATTTACAAGCATGGTGTTCCTTTTTTTTTCAGGTCATGTGATTTTATAGATTGCTAAAGTGACAGTTCTTAGTCTGACCACAGCAAGGCAGCACTGAGTTGCTGAAGCGAAGCTGCAGGTGAGGCTGCTGGGGAGTTTATTTGGTTCAGGGATGAAGTGGTATTTGGGGAGTTTTTGAGAGCTCCTATCCGGGATGAAGCCCCATAATAGGCAGCGTTCTTATTGCTTGCTGACTCTCTAGCACCTAAGAGGATGTAGTGTCGATGTTATGATGCACCAAGAGAGCCATCAAGGGTAGATATAATTGTGCTGAAAGTTTATTACCAAGTGCTGCAAGGAGATGGCGTTCTATGAGAGCTTCAGGAAAAGTTGAACTCACAGCAGCCTTCCTGTATACTTATTATGAAATGTTTTTTCATAGATACTGTACTGATAATTATACATTTGTATGGACATAATGTATATATGTATGTGCCATTTAAAGCATACTCTTGATTTACTATTTCTTGTAAATCCTACAATATGCATTGTTGACATGTCTCTTACAGCTGTAATGCTCTAAGAGACACTGGATCTCAGATTCTAACTTATCTTATTATCGAGGCTATAACCAGGATATGAAATCAGCAAGTTGTTAAAAAATCCAATCGTTAAGGCTATAGTTTAAAAAAACTAATATCAGCAATCAAAATCAGAAATATTTTATTAATCAACGGGGGGGTTGATTATATTCTCATCATTATCTGATGAGAATATAAACAATGATAATTTAAAAAAATGAGGAACGAGAAGATATGAAGAAATATGCAAATATGTGCATCACACACACATAAAATATACCACAGTATAACCACGGTGTCTATAAGCAAGCAAAACTATGATGATAGGAATGAAGTGGAGAATGAAGTGGAGAATTGTGACAGTATTCACACTGATAACATTAAAGGCAGAAACACTGCGTTGCTGTCCATGGTGCTGAATTTGTTTCAAGGTCATCCCCTCTGGTCGGCGCTGCAATCTCATGTATGTTTTATTTCCCTGTGCATGGTGTTTGTTACTGTGTCACTTTATAGTCCACATGGGAGCATGTAGCATATACAGCTGCTCCTTGTCTCAGCTGCATCTTATTACTGTACTGCAGCACAGAGCTCCTCAGATGGAGAGACAGTCTGTGCAGAGGGGGGCGCTGTCCACGGTGCTGAAGCAGAGAACTACATTACATTACATTACATTACAGTCATTTAGCAGACGCTTTTATCCACTTACAGTCAGTAGTATGTTACATATCATTCACCCATTCACACACTGATGACAGGCTACCATCAAGGTGCCACCATCAGACTCTAACTAACATTCATCATCCAGTCCACTCCGATGGCCTTCAGGAGCAACTTGGGGTTAAGTGTCTTGCCCAAGGACACATCGACTGCCAAAGCCAGGTATCGAACCACCGACCCTCTGATTAGAGAACTACCTTGCTCTCCAAAACCCCCAAATCTACTTAAATAAAAGATGTTGAGGGGACAATAAACACATTTTAATTCTAACAAACATTTTGTGCTTTCAGTTGCATGATTCAAGTCAAGTTAGATGGAATAACATAACCACATCTAGAGTCACAGTGGGCTTGAATCGTCAGTGCAAAGAGGAGGGCAGTCCATGTGCATCGTGACGACATAAAGGCTCATGTACTGTAACAGTGACGTCACCCCCCCAATCCTCTCTAATCGGAGGACTTCCGCTCGTCTCAGCCAATCAGAGCGAGGTGCGCTGCAGCTTATAAACCCATCTGCTGCCGAGCCTTGTTTTCTATATCACCGTCCACCGTCCACGCTGTCCTGTGAATCGTTGACCCACGCAGCTGCATCCCCGAAACCGTGAAGATGGCGGCCAGGGTAAGATGGACATTTCTTTTTTTTTTTTTTTTTAATTCTATCCAAAAAATATGTAACATCCTCGTGTTTCAGTCAGGGGGGAAAATGAGAGGTAAGAAAAATGGCGTTGTCTCCATTCAAAAAAAAAAAAAAAAAAAAAAAAAAAAGACCAGTCTTGGTACCTTGATCGCATGAATGTCAACGCCACTGCAGGACATTGGGTTTATTTCACATCATGTTGCAGACCAGTAACCCTGACGTGTGCCAGGAGGGATCATTTCAGCCAGAACCGCACATTCTCTCTGGGAACATCTCTGGTTAATCCTCTTGCTTGCCCTTGAGCTGAGGAGGATGCGTGCAAAACGGCCACTTAAATGCGTGAGATGCGTGAGATGCGTGGCTCACCAGAGTGGAGGTTTTGCATGAGTTCTCTCGATGCGTTTTTATTACATTTGGCCAAAAACAATGAGTTGTGTTTGAGGTGCGCAGCTGGCTGGTGGATTGTGTGCGTATGTGTTGGGGAGGCTGTGGCGTAGTGGAGAGCAAGGTAGTTCTTCTCCATCCTCCATTCAGAGGGTCGGTGGTTCGATACCTGGCTTTGGCAGTCGATGTGTCCTTGGGCAAGACACTTAACCCCAAGTTGCTCCTGAAGGCTTGCCATCGGTGTGGACTGGATGATGCATGAATGTTAGTTAGAGTCTGATAGTTTAGGGGGTATGATTTAATTTTTGTTTCATATTTATTCTCATTATTATCTACCCAAGATCTTCCTTGTTGCCAGTGTTTTGGTACTTTTTGTAAAAAGGAAAAAAAAAAAACGTTTAATGAAATCTTAAGTAAAGAGGTAAAAAATGAAACACCAAAGTATGGTTTACATTTTGTACTACCTTGTCATTTGCAAGTGCCTTCATCATTTCATGTGTTGATTGTAGAAAGAAATGTTATGTCATCAGTGTGTGAATGGGTGAATGATATGTAATATACTACTGACTGTAAGTCGCTTTGGATAAAAGCGTCTGCTAAATGACTGTAATGTAATGTAATGTTTCACTGGTGGTGGTGAACACGCAGTACAGGGGAGGATGATGTCAGAAAACCGGGGTCGACCCATCAATCTCATCTCCTCACGGAAAAGTAGCATCAACTGATTAAAAAATGCTGCATGAAGTGTAATGAGGCGAGCCAACAATTGAATTTGCTGCATCATGGTGTTTGTATTCCAGGTGGAGGCTTGCAGTGCATTTAGTAACCTGTTCATAGGTGGAGATGACTCACTCTTTCCTTTTATCATGTTTATATAAAACATATTTATTAGGAACAGCCCCTTGAGATGTACTATCTCGTTTTCAAGGCGGTTCTCAAAGCATCATATGTAACCGCATCTTCAAAGGTTACATTTTGATTCTGATTTGTGAATCGTTGTGGTACCTGGACCGTAGTCGTGCCTCCTGCTGTGAGCCGACTGACACCCACTGCTACTTCCATTATCATTATTAGTCACATTACTATCCCTATTTTCATGGCTATAATTCTACTGTAATAATTGCTGCTGTTATTATAAGTAGTCTTATTATATGAATCATTTATGTCATATACATTGAATGTGTTGTATCTCTGTTATGCTGCTCATTCTGTACACATGACATCTATTGCATTCTGTCCATCCTGGAGAAGGATCCCTCCTCTGTCGTTCTCCCAGAGGTTTCTTCCTTTTTTCTCCCTGTTAAAGGGGTTTTTTAGGGGAGTTTTTCCTGTGCCGATGTGAGGGAAGGACAGAGGATGTGAGGGAAGGACAGAGGATGTGAGGGAAGGACAGAGGATGTGCATGTGCAGATTGTAAAGCCCTCTGAGGCAAATTTGTAATTTGTGATTCTGGGCTCTACAAAATAAACTGAATTGAATTGAATTGATTTGAAATATCATATATATATGCTGTCTTTGAGGCAGAGAGTTAGATGGTCCTCTAATGTCTGTTACGATAATTATGAAGCTTAACCACCAGCAGCTTAGCTTAGCATAAAGACTGGAAACAAGGGGAAACAGCTAGCCTGGTTCTGTCCACTAGTTGCCCAAATCTGCCCCCAAGCACCTCTTACGCCCACTAATTAATGAATTAAGAATACATTTGTGCCAAACTGTTTCCTGGCTGGAAGCAGTAACTTCATGTGGTCTCTGATGGTTGCCTGGCAACTGTTTAAAGGCCCCAGCCCCATCGCAAAATTGCAATTTCTTTACTTTGACACCTCTGTTTCCTGTTTTTGTGCTAAGCTAACAAGTAGCTGGCTGTAGCTTCATATTTACCGTTCAGACATGAGGGCGGTATCAATCTCTTGGACTTTCAGAAATTTACATTTGAACTGTCATTTCAGAAGGAAAACCCCCCCACCTGTATTCTAATCTAGACAGCATCATTTTATTCTTAAAAATGGTGCGATGTAGCTTTAAATCCAGGGCTGAGCATCTTGGTATATCTCTTGTCTATCTCTCATTCTGTATTATTTGGGGGTTTGGTAAGAAACCCGACCCTTCGCGACATCACAGTGCAGGCATCATGCAGAGACATGATTCGAGGTGCTTGTAGCTGTAGCATTACACAGCAATATTGTGTCATTGTGCTCGTGGTTTTTCCACAAAGAGATTGAATATAAATCATGTACCTTCATGCTGGATGGTGTACGTTTGTGCTGGTAAATTAAGTATATTTCAGCAGGGGGCTCATTCATAACCTCTCAGGGCAGGCATGCAGATCTTAATAACCTCACTCGCTGGTTTAACCCCTTCACTGTTTGTGCTTGTTAGCCAGATATGAGGAACAACACATTCAGAAGTAACACTCAGGGGTTAAATTGTGCCATTAGGTGGGTGCTTTCATCCAAAGAGCCTTGAACTGATGGTGCATACATTTTGTATCAGATTTCTCTCAGTGGAATTGTGACTTCAAAGGAAACACTTTGTTAGTGAAACTCTTTACTAATAGCTCTAATTGTGTTTTCACTGTAATAGTTGTGTTGAAAAAAGAAGCAAAAATGCATATGAAGCTGGAGGGAAGCGCTGATCCATTTTTACTGCAGAGGCCAGATAGGCCTCAATGGCAGCATTTTGCTTAACATTCTGACCACTGACAGATTTGTGGATGCAAGAGGCGCAACACCCGAGGGAGCTCGGTCAATACTGCTATGAGGGGCCGCATGCTTTCATTTGTCAATTTTGACATGAATAATGGATTCGTTCATTACGTCTTAAAGCAATTGCAGTGGGTAAAACTAGTACGGTGGACTCAGTACAGTGTGTGCAGGTGAAAACTGCTGTATTGTGTGATTGAATGTATACAACCCACATGCATCCCGTATGCAGGTAATTAGCCTGTTTGAGACATTACATGCAATCTTGCCAAAGATTGCATGTGTGTAAGGAGTGTGTACTCCTAGTTCCGTTAGCTGTTAGCCAAACACACAGTCCAAAACAATAAAAGTGGAAAGTAATTCACGGACTGGGTGGGGATTATACCCACCTATCCTGCTAAGACTGATTGTCAATATTCAATAACAACTATAGAGCAGAATCATTTAATAATCACATTCAAAACATGGTGCATAACTTTGATTAGCAGAAAGGTGTCTGAGGAATTGACTGTTTCTGAAGCCCTGCCCCCCTTACTGACTGTTGCTATTGCATGTTACTGACAAATTGAATCAGCTGTAGCCTGCTTTCTTATAAAACTAACACTAGCTCATGTCTGCCATGTTAAGCTCAGACTGGATTTTCATCTTGGTGTGTGTGTGTGTGTGTGTGTGTGTGTGTACATAGAAAAAAGAGGAGATGCAATAGTACATTCCTCGTTTTAGGCCATCCAGCATGAGTCAAAAGTGTCCACCGGGGTGTTGTTCGACTCTCCCGGCTGATGACACACACACACACACACACACACACACACACACACACACACACACACACACACACACACACACACACACACACACACACACACACACACACACCCTTCACCCTCATTTGCCAAGCAGACCACATAGGCCTACTGTTGCTGGGCATACTGCAGCCTGTCAGAGGGAGTCAAGTCTAAACAGACAGTTCCACAGAATGACACCATGATGCGCTCGACAGTTTCAAAAGATAGGATTTGGAAAAAATAAGGATTTAACTGTTATTATGATGTTGGTTGCGTGGTTGATAAATCTCTGTTATCTCACTGTTTTATCGCCAATTTGACTAATGGTGTCAGAAGAGACACTGTTTTGCAAATCAGCTCCCCAAATTCTGAAATCCAAAACAGGTGATGGCCTTTCAACAGTCCGCCTATTTATCTAATGTAATCATGAAGTTTTCATTGCTTTAATGAATATACTGCCAGAAAAAAGCTTTCAGTGTGAAAAAGAAGAAGGTGTGGGTAGTCTGCGTGGTGACAAGCCTCTGGCACTGACCCCTGTAGAGGGGGAGGGCAAAAAGAGGATTCATCACTGATGGCAAAAAATGGTTTGCCTGTTCTGAAGCTCATCCCAGGCTGGGCTTTTTTCCAGCTGTCTGTCACTGATCAGAACATGCATTTCAACTGTAATAAAAGTTCCATGGCCTGTGCACGTGCATAGCTGTAAAAATAATAGCTTGAAGAACACAGTTTTGCAAAACGTGCCAATGAGAGTTGTGTACACCACAGGAGCAACATGACTGCAGTTGGAAATGTAAACAGCCGATTTAAAGGACGTACCAGAAGATGTAGGTCCAGGATGGCGTTTGATGGAAGTATGTGCAGCTCCATGAAAACTGGAATATTAGTGGAATGTTCGTTTTCATTTGCCACATATCTAGTTTCAAGTCTTCGTCAATACAGCATGATGTGCATTTAGTAAATGATGGTCCCATTTAGAGTTAAAAAGACAATAAACTAAGGTATGCCTTAGGCCTTGGCTACCTTTCACAGTGTGTTTTCAGTTCATGAAAATTAATTCTGACATTTTGGTCACCAAGCTCTGTCTATTTCAGCTTTTGGTTGTAAAAGAAAACCAAGTTGGCAACATCCAGAAATCAAGATGGCAACGGTCAAAATACCAAACTCAAGGCTTTAAAACGTTTTTCAACAAACCAATGGGTGACGACATCCACTTATTTTATTAATTTCATTCTTTATCTTCGGATAGATGTGTTCAGGTATTTCACTGAAATTCACTTCATTGCTGTCAACATATATTTAGAATCCCAACAGTGCTGAGAAGTTGCTTGTTGAGCTTCAAGGACAACCTCATCGATCCGATTGTGTAAGAATCAATAGACAGAGCTTGGGTGCTCTTGATCCTACAGTCTGAGCAGGAAAAAAAGAAGCAGACGCCTACATGCGTGATAGAGCAAGTGAGGGGGCGACAAAAGATGGCAGCTTTGCTGCCTCTACGCCATCTCTCTCTCTCTAATGAAGTGAGCACATTTATTTCTCTCGTTATCTCCCTGTAGTTCAGCCATCTTCACTCAGTAGTTATTCGTCAAGAGACGGTCTTTGTTTGTTTTCCGCTCCCGCTTCTGCTTTAGCACCCACACCCAATTTGGGAGGTAGCAGACTGCATCGTTGACTTGACTCATCCCTCCCTCCAAACAGAAAAGCTTTCCACTGTTTTTTACAATCCTGATAAATCAGCTGTATCCTACTGCACCAGCCTAGACAGGCAACCTCTTTTTACCTACAGCAGCAGCAGCACTAACATTTTCTCTGTCTCTCAATCTTCATTCATCAGTCATTTCTGTCTTTTAAAAAAATTAACCAGCTTGTTTAATGAATATGATTATTTCCTTTCCACTACAAATCAACAAATCCCTAAAAGAATCAGTCCCTTCAATAATTTGAAATCTTGCAATGGCAGGCATTAACAAAAATGTAACTAATCACCAACTATTTGTACACAAAACTAGAGGTGCGTTTGCAAATGCTGCCATTCATTATAGATTTCCTCATAACATTAATCTAAATTAAACCCAATTTATTAGCAAAGTGAATATCAAACCTCAGTCCAAACAAACCCCCTTTAGCTAGCTAACATCTTCATAACTTCTGTGAAGCCAAAAAGGCAAGTTTGTAATCAGCACTGACCTTCACTTAGACAAATGTTATTTAACCATAACTAGCCTACATTTGTTAACTTAAACCTCTAGTATCACTACAAACTATCAATCCATGGACATAGTGTGACTAACTCTACTTACGACATACAACAGAGCTTTCACTGTTAAAACCACAAGCCCTGCTTATTTACAATGCTACATTGCTTTACCAGCTCAAGGCCCACACTGTCACCTATTACCTTTTATTGAATTAAATCGTTGATATCATTTACATGACACCTCAATTCTTCGCTGATGATCTAACGTTGCTACAGTCCAAAATGTTGTCCCTCTGCTTGGCATTTTGGGATCCAGTCAGATTTTTATTAAAGGTTTTTTATTAATAAGGCCATGACAATCATATACATGCCAGCAAACTGCAAACATGTAACAGTAGCAGGCTTGTATTGAGTGTGTATGTGTGTGGATATGTAGTGCCATGCATGATCCATCTTTATAAATGACAGATATATCTTCTGTACATACACGTTGTAACCTTGTGTGTATCATTGCGTGTTTAGTTGGGTGCAGGAATGTTTGTGTGTGAGTGTACGAGTACTTGAGAGGGAGAGTAATGGTTAATCCCCGGCTGTCTCGACGCAGGGCCTTCCTCTGTGAGCTCTGAGCCGTAGCTATATTTAGAGAGCCACTCTGCTGTGGGGCAGCCAGCACAACACAGCGGCAAATACACTGATACACACTGGCAGTACAAACACTGTGTTTCTGGGAGTGTCTGTGTGAGTGTGTGTGAGTTCACTGAAGACAGGAGCAACCTTCAGAGTGGGTGTTGGCTGTTTGCCTCGTCACTCTGTTATCATCTTTATAATTATTATTAGCATTATTAGCATTATTATTTAACAGCTGTATTCTACTAACCATGTATGGATGTGTCAGTGTAAACAGTCTTTTGGATTGCATTTGGATTCTGTGATTCAAATTTGTGGAGGTGTGTTTGCCAGTCACTGCTGAGTACCTCACTGTTGGTATGAATGCCGTTTTATTTTCCTGCAGCGAATTGTACGTCTCTACATAACGACATTCACTTAAATGTCCTGTCATTTTTCATGCTTTGCAACACTTATAATGGCATGAAAGAGATAATGTTTTAATCAAATTAACTTTGATGAAGAGCCCCTGAATATCAGACACTCAGCTATAACAAATTCAATCTGTAAAATGACAACACCTTGTGCCCTGAAAGCCTCTTGATTAAATACAATCTCCAACAGAAGACGGCCAAGGAATTACTTAGCGTGATTTATTTAAAATTGGAAAGTGAGTTGCCTCTCAGAGGCAGCTCATTAATTGCATAATGTGCAGGTCTTGAACGTGTGTCTTTGCCAAGCAGGAACGAATCTTGGGCTTCCTAGTTGATTTGTGGTGTTTCCTACCGTTGAACGTAATATGACTTTTTATGATCTACTGTATCATACATGTACCAGTGATTATCATATTGAATGATCTTGGCTTTAAACCCTGTTTGTGCCTCATGTGCAGTGTTTATACAAGTAATTGCATGAAAAACCAAAGCACAACTTAAAGTTGAGAAAGCAAACAGCACTGACACAATTAAGAGCTTAGCTTGGTTCATATTTCATTCGTTTGGATGGAAAAGTCAGACTGCAATGCTTTCAAATTGAGTTGCAGTGGCTTAGATGGAACAAATTTGTTTTCACATTATTTTTCTGATATCCTATCTTACCGTCAATTGCAATCAAATATGTGGAAGGCGCTCTCTGAAACCAGAGCGATGCCCACCGAGGTGCAAGCAACTATTTTTCAGGGATCTACGTCTGTGCCCCAAGATAACACTAGTTCAAATTTTGGAACGCTGCAGCGAGCACCGCATGTCATGTGACCAGGAACAACCAAATCCCAGCAGGCAGATATATTTTCTTTCTTTGTTATCATTCTACGGTTAATATATTGCAGAGAAAATTATTATTTGAGTGCATTTTTTCGGACCCTGAGAAGGGGCAGATATCGGTTGCAAGTGATGCACCAGTAATGAGACCCACTTTTGTCACAGACCCACTCTGACCCACTCTGTGACGCAGCAGAGTTTCGTTACCCATTGATTGCCAGTGCAGCATCTGACTTGATACCTCCCTCGAGGCACAGCAGTATGAATAATTTAATGGCATGCTTAGAATATTTAGAGCGAGCGAGGGGAGTTACCAAATCTTTATTCGGACATTTACACAGACTGCACGGACATAACCCTTTTGGAATAATATATTAAAAAAATGGATATCATACCACATATTTGTCACAGGCTTAAGGGAAGAAGACAGAAAGATTAGTCATAGGAAAAAATAGTCTTTCCATTTTTCAAGAGCTGGATTTAAATCAGGGTTTTAAAATAAATTTTTGCTGGTGATAATGATGTTGTTGAATGAACGCATTAACTGATTACAGAGCGACACCAAAACCATTTCACAGAAAGACATGCAACATTTTTTTCCAGATGATGTTTTGGGTGCAGGAAATTGGAGACATCATAAAGACATAAAGATTGCAGTAAAAAAAAGTTGCTTTTTCAAAGTACACATTGCTTTAACTTACAGTAGATTTAGAGAGACTGAAGAGCAGCTTTGAAAGAAATAAAAGAAACACCCGAGCAACTAAAACAGCATTCCAGACAAAATGAAGACATTGGCTGACGCTGTATTTTCTCTTAGTAGATCAAACAGAGAGACCTTTGAAGCCTTTTATTTTCTCCACTGACAGGATGCAGTCAGAACACACTTTTTTAAAAGACGAGAGTCTATTGTAAATATTTTAATAATGGAAAGAAAGGAGGGACGATGGAAGGAAGCACAGGAAAACAGATGGATGGATGGAACAAAGGAAGGACATTCTTAATGTCAAAAGATCCTGGGGAAATACTAGCAATCCATTTAAAATCTACACTGCTACATAGCTGTGATCTCTTGCAAAACATTTAGGTGGCTGCTCAACCTTTTTGTGAAATACACTTTCTTGCTGAGAGTTAGATGAAAAGATTGATACCACTCTTATGACTGTACTGTTATTACGTAGCTGAAGCCAGTAGCACGTTAGGTTAGCTTAGCATAAAGGCTGTAAACCTGGGTGAAACAGCTAGCCTTGAGTCTGTCTGATGGTAACAAAATCCAACCTCCACTACCTCTGAATTAACATGTTATACAATGTTTGTTTAAAGGACTCACTGCATAAAAGTCTGAAAACAAAAAGAGAGACTATTTCTTGTGGTTGGCTGGCACCAGTTGCCAGGCAACCAGTGGAGGCTCCAGGAAGCTACTAGTCCAGAGATACAACCTGATAATTAGTAAGCTTTAATGATGCTGGGAGGCAGGTTTAGTTACCTTTGGACAGAGCCAGTCTAGCTGTTTCTAGTCGTTATGCTAAGCTAAGCTAATCAGTTAGTCGCTACATAATCACCACACAGACATGAGAGTGGTATCAATCATCTCAATCAATCTCTCTGCGAAAAAAGGAATGAGGGTGTTTCCCAAAATGTCTTACTATTCAGTTAACATATGAGTCATACTATGCTTTCATAACCTAAATATGAATTATATAAGCTCTGTGATTTTATTTCAAGCCAATCACTACCTAGATTTCACAATACACAGATGCAAGGAGTTACAGTATGCTGAAATAATAATTTGGTTTCCGTACAAGGATTCTTTCCTTGAAATCTCTGTTTCTCTGGACTTTAAAGAGCTGTCAGAGGTGACTCAGAGTTTCCTTCTGGCAAAGGTAGATACAGAAACTGGAGCAGGAAGTCAAACAGGGAATTCATGCAGGACATCTGATGCTAACATGGCTACTTGTTAAAAACGTTTTTTTAAAATGTATTTCTGACACTACATGTGATTTCTTGTCTGTTTGAGCATGCCGGCTAATGCTAACTGATCCCGTCCTAAGCGTCCTAACAACACAACGGTAGACAAAACACAAAGCAATAACAGGACTAGCACTGGAGTGAATCACTGCCCTTCCCAAACCAAATGTAATCATCCCTGATTGACTGATTCATTGATTGAATGAAATGTGGAGGCGAATTACCATAAAGACAAATCACGGTAAAGGTTCCCATTCCCAGTACGGTCACAGTTATGACATTTTCACCCTCATCCATCAACAGTTCACCCATTGGAGAGCTGAATCAGCTGATTCCTTTCTCTTGCATCCATGTCTTATACCTTAGTAAGACTGTTGTCATTCTGCCTCTAATACATCGAGATACAACTTCATAATAAACATAACAGTGTATGTTTGGCATGGCACTCTGCATACAGCTCTCATCATCCGACCGCTTTGAGGTTTCGGGTGTCATTTTCGGCATTCGGCAAAGAAATACCCAGATAACAAAAATGTGTTTTCTGGTTGGAAAAAAATCAAAATAAACCCCAACTCTGGTCTGCATGCGCTTGACACCATCCCAAGGTGATCTCATCATCTGAGTCTGTCTTGCATGAGAGAACCCATACATGTGCATGAAGCTTTTAAGTCCCCCTCCGTCTCAAATACTGTCTTCTGTCCTTCCTCTCTGCTTGCCCGCGCTGGCGCCCACAAGGTCGTAATATTTTTCAAGGTATGTATGGATACACACTAGTTAAATTTTTTTCAAACAGATGCCCTCTTCCTCGTCACGTGGAATACATTTGCGTGTTTCTGGCTCTCTGACTGGAGAATGTTACTGCTTTCCGTCCCCAAGATGCAGGCTGGATAGGCAGCTTGCACCTTGGAGAAATCCATAGGCAACCATGCACTTAGCAACAACCCTGGAAGGTCTGGCACTATTGCAATCCAGTGAGCTGCAATGTCAAGCTTTCTCATTTGCTGACAGAATGGAAATGTACTTATTAGCATCCATTAATCAACTCCATAGTCGCACCCCATCTCTCACAGAATGCTTAGTCTCTGAAGCCCAGAACAAAATGGATTTGTTCCATTTTGATTCAGGAGGCAGTTAGTCTGAATACTGAATACCACCCAGAGAAGTAGATTGGTGTTATAGCACATTAGCCATGTTTTGCTATTATCTAAGATCTCAAATGTGAAATGAAGGTTTATATTGAAGGAATTTGGTAATAATGCCGTGGGAAAAATAATAGTGGTTGACAATAAGTTATTTCAACCTTTACCTTACTTCCTGTTTGTTTAGCTTTCTATAATAATAAAGAAAAACAACCTCTCCTCACTCCCAACTCGTCAAACACAGAAGCTCGGTCGCCCTATGCATAAAACTATGAAGATCCACCGATCCCTCGGGCATCAGTTGCCTTTAGTGGTCGTAGTAATTATGACTGCAGTAAAGGAGGAAGTCAACTAATGTAGTATAAAGAAAGACAAAAACCGTCTAGGAAGGTGGTCGGGGTAGATGGATGGGTTTGACCTTCACCCAGGAGACTGCTGTTCTGGTCCCGTGCAAGGTCAACATTGACTTATTGTAAATCACTTAACGTACAACTTACATACAGCAGCCTACTTAACTTAAGTCACGTACGTATAATACTTAACTCAAGTTACTTACAACTTACGTAACGTACTTGCCTCAAGTATGTAATGTACTTAACTTACAGCCGTAACTTAGGCTATGTACAAACACACTTATTTTAACCCAAACTGTAATCTTTTGCGAAACCTAACCAAATAGTTTTGTCCCTAAACTTAACCAAGTACTAATGAAACATACTTTAGTGATGTCACATACGTAACTTACTTAACTTGCGTCAAATACATAAGGTTAACCATTAGTTAAAGTCCGTCAGACTATCCTGCACTTTGAAAAATGACACCAAAGGATCCTGACCAAGCATTCGTATGTGATGAATTGGGAGTGAGAACGTGTTGTTATAAATGTATCAAAACCTCCCTATAAACATCTCTAGTTATTGTGGTTGTAGTTGTAGCAGCAGCAGTGGTTGTGACACAGATTGCTGCACATTTGTATCAAAATACACATTCCTTCTCTCATAACTATCATAACTCAGTCAAATATGAAAACCCAGACATGATTTATAGAATATTGTAGGTGTTTCACTTTCAGTGTATATCATTTTCTCTGATGTCTGATTGCAAAAGATAAACGTTGCTTCAAATTAATTGCCTTGAGTTTGAAATAAACCATGTTATGATACTTGATATTCACTGTTTTCTAGGTTACCCGGAAGCTTTCTAGGGTAGCCCATATGGGACTGCAGTTTGCAGATAAGCCATGGCAATCGTTTATTTATATTCCAAGTATTTCATTATACCTTTGCTCTTAACTGCCCTCTCTCTCATCCATATTGGCTTTTGTGACACCTTGCCTTCCCCGCTGAAAGCAATATGGCACATCTCCATTAACACAAAATGTTTTCAATCATGTATTTATATTGTGTTCCACAGGGGAAATGTTTTTCATTCTCCAATTTATGGCTTCCCCTTTTAAACAGATAATGGGTTTACTTAATGATCTATGATAATATTTGTGATATTTGCAAATTCATTTCAATGAATCATACTAAAAAGGCAATGTTTTATTTATTTGTTTATTTATTATTTTTTTCGGGACTGATCTTAACAGCATCAATTGCTCAGGAGCTAATTAGCACACGTAGTCCCAAGACAAAAAACACCTTTACGACAACAACTCTACAAGGTGATGATTTGACGATGTTGTGTTTATAGCTTTTTCCTCGACTTCGAAGTGGCCAAAAATAAAATTAAAAAACATGGATTTAAACAATCTAGATAGAAATGACATTTATTACGAGTGAAAGGCCCCTTTAAGGCTTTTGACACACTGGTCTTGCTCTGTTTCACCTCTGTCTGGCCAGACGACGGGGCAGCAGGTGATGTGGGCACAACGCCAGCATTGCAGTGTTTCCAACCGGTTTGTCACTCTGTTTCTGTATATTTATTGTCTTCTGACGTGATTATGTATAAATACACAGTCAGTGTACAAAATACTCTATCTATCTATCTATCTATCTATCTATCTATCTATCTATCTATCTATCTATCTATCTATCTATCTATCTATCTATCTATCTATCTATCTATCTATCTATCTATCTATCTATCTATTTATGTATATAGATAGATAGATAGATATTCCACAGAATGCCTCAGGATGCAGTGATCAGCTAGATTTTTATTCTCCATTTACCTGCCAAGTCGCAAGGAATTCTTTTTTGGGGTGTTGTACGCTACTGCAAGCAACAGATGTGTCGAATGTGAACGTTGTCTTTTTTAATGTGGAACTTTTTACATTCGAACAGAGAAACTCTATAAGGAGCAGTTGTTTTTGAAAGTGACGTGGGATAAGTATAAAATGCAAGAAAGTCCCTTAAGGGCGGGTGGGATGTGTGGTGTATGGGTCGAACAAACACAGAACTTTCACCCAGGACACTGTTACGTAAGAAAGTCTGCTAATGGCTGGTGCTATTTATTCAAGATATTACGTTACGTTGTTAGGTAACATCGCTAGGTTACGTTGTTAGGTTACGTTGTTAGGGTAAATTGTTAGATTACCTTGTTACCCTTTGTTGTTACCTTACGTGGTTACGTTATAATTTCAACACAAACCATGATCTTTGTTCGAACCCCAACAAAGAAGTTGCCTAAACCAAGTGTCTCACAGCGTTAACCATGAGGCATTGTGTGTTTGTGCCAGCGTGATACCAGGCTGGTTTGAAACGTATTAATGAAATGTAATTTTAGTCCAGAAACCTCCACAGTAAACGTACCTCAGAGTTTGCAGAAATGTATAATGCCAAATCTTTTTCTGGCGAATGGGTTGCATTTACATCTGATTGATTAATAAAGACAATGTATCTGTAATCAACAGCTGGCCTACAAGTCATGATGGAGGAATGAGAAGCTGCTACAAATCTAGTTTGCCACTTTGTCTCATTTACTACACCAGGTGGCTGTAAAAAAACATAGAGAAAAGCCTGAGCACTTTGTTACCAGTGTTTTTGTCAACAGTGTGGTCATTAATTGTCTATTTCTACTTCTTGCAAAGAATCTGTAGAGATTATGAATGGATTTGGCAGATATTTACGAGGGGGGATTTGGCAAATAATTGGTTGGTAACCAGATTTTGCCTGTAATCTGGATCTGGAAACAGTTTTTGTTGTCTATCCATGGCCTCCGAATCCAGCTTTTAGAAAGCATTTCTGTGTTTTTTTGGTGCAGAGGCAGCAGCTTTGCAAGTTGCAAAATGCTCTGACTTAGATGGATATTTGTTTACATCCAGCTTTATGGATTAACACATACTGTACATGTAAAAACAATGCCACAATGCAGAGAATTATCCCACAAATCTGCAGCTCCCCCTTGGCTTTACGGAAAATGTCAGCTCATTGTTTATTTGTGCCGCCTGCAACTTTACTGTTTTGTTTCACCCTCACCTTTCAAGCTGTTTTCAGTAAAAAAGCTTCTGTATGCTACCTGCTCAGTACTAAACAGCATGCGGACACAGTTGCCTACTAAAGATAAAAGAAACCAATATTTACCGCAGTAGTTGGTGGAGACCTAAAACAGAGCTAAAAGAGGGAACATTTTGACCTACAACCCCAAAGGAAAGCTGAATAGTAAACACCTTGACTTTCTATCAATCAATCAATCATTTTCCTCACTGGTATTATGAAATCTGATGCCAACATTTTTGTATTGGACCTCACTTCTGAAATTTACAAAATTACATTATTTTTAGCCACATCCAAGGCTAGAACTCTGGACACAGAAACTCACTCTTGAAATATTAGTGTTAATGTTAGTGTTTATTAGATCTTTATTAATAGTGAAAAAAATGTTATGTTGCTCTACAAGAGAGGAGGTTATACCAGTATATGTTGTCAAACTGCTATATCGTTTTTAGCTTTTAACAAAACAGTTGATGCAATACACAGATCAAACACGGAGGAGGAATCAGTGTCCACAGTGAGAGCAGGTCTCGCTGGACCAAATTACTTAAAACAATTTGTGGCAGGGTAACCTTTGCTGCCTCGGAGCGACTGTGCTAAACGAGTCTGTGATAAACCTGCCAGCAGTAAAGCCCGATTTATGGTCTGAGGTCTGGCTGATTGCTTAATGCAGTTACCATGGTTACCATTTGCAGTGATGTGCATTGGAATGCCTTTATCTGCTGAACCTTGCTGCAGATTTTTCTGTACCAATCTTCCCGACCTGCAGAGACGGTTTTACTGCCAAGGCTTTTCAATACATGTTGAAATGAGAACATGGCAGCGTGTCCTTATATTCAAACCTGTTTTAGCATACCTGCAAAGTACTTGAGACTCACTTAAATGGAAAGTCGGGGTAAAAGGCAAATCAATTGGTGCCTAATTCAGGTTGTATTACCTGATTGGATCCCCTGGGGGTGATCATATTACAAGGGGGCGCTGTCAACCCTTTTGCTTATTCTGCTGATTCTTCTCACATTTCTAATTATAGGATGGAGGTGTAAACGTCATCACTGTTCACTCTTGCTAACTAAATCCTCTACACTGGTTGGAGAACTATTCAGATCATTTAATTTGGCAAAATACTAATACATTCATCTTAAATGACTCTATTACAAGTAAAACGACTTGATGCAAAATCCTACTAAAGTAAAACTAAAGTATAATCAGTAAAATGTGCTTACAGTAACAAAAGTTGTTCCCAAGAAATATCCCCCCTGTGCTTGGCAGGTGGCCAGAGGAACACCTGTAAATGAATGCTAATCTTGTGATTTTAACTGCTGGGTGTATAAACAAGCAACTGTTTGCTAGCACAGTCATCATATCAAACTAAAAGGTGCAAGATCAAATGTCTGTGTTGTGTTCACAACTTATTTTTGCTGTCCCCAAGTGGCCAAAAATATTATTATGTAGGTTGTGTGTTGCATTTATACATTTTTCTTTCAAAGTGAATGGAAACAGACTTGTTTGTTGTTGAGAAGAAGACACATTTTTCAAATGTTTACATGTCAAAAGAAGGGCTGACTCTGCAAAAACTCTGGGAAAGTGAATCTGTCTGTAATGTTTCTCAGCGTGACTAAACAGTTGGTGATTCAGCTTATTTTTCAATAATAAAATCAATCAGCTGTTTTTTATTTTCAAAACTCACTCAATCACTCATTTGAACAGATTCTTCAAACTAAGTCCCGCTAACTCACATTTTTATGGCAGTAGGGGAATTCATGTTTTTAAGCTGAATAGTAAAAGATAATGGATGTAATAAATTTAAAGACTTAAGCACAAATTTAGTCATATTTATACTGTTGTTGGAATACCAATAGATTGCTTCCAATTGGCTGCAACTTTACAAGTGTATAATTTATCTCAGGCTGTACATAACCTGCATATAACACAGAATGTTCTGTCAATGCTGGGAGTAAATAATGTAATTTGTGGGTGAAGCAACAAATAAGCTGAATAACCCTGCAGATTGTTTGACACAATACAAGCTCTCAAATGTTCAAATAACATTTCACCAAAGATGAAACAAAATAGAACTACTGATCTCTATGCGAGTTGTACAACATCTTTGGTAAAAGTGTGGAATTTTAAAATGTTTTGCTCTTACGCTCCTCCACCCCTCCTCCTCCTCCTCCTCCTCCTCCTCCTCCTCATCTTCTCAGACCATGCAAGCAGCCCGATGCCCGACAGATGAGCTGTCGCTGACTAATTGTGCCGTGGTGAGCGAGAAGGATCTGCAGTCAGGACAGTGAGTAATCATTATCGCCTTTTCATCCATGCGTTTGTCAATACAGGCCCCCTCAATGGGGCATCTCCCAGATCATTTACTCACCCATCCATCCACCCACCTTATCGCCCTGTCATTCATCCAGAATGTCACAATCATTAATCTGACATGAGACGGCAAGATTTGCAGCGTGCGATTATCATGATTATTTTGCTGGATGTTGTAATAATGAAAAAACTAAAGGTGCAAGAATTAAATGTAAAAAGACACCATGTTAACAACCTGATGATAAGAAAAATGAAATCAATAAAAGTTAAATAAATTGCAAACATTAATGCCAGCAGGCCCTTTGAAGCTAATTGAAAGAATTCTGATCTGATCCCTGATCAGTGAATAAAGATTGTATAAGTAAGATAAAATTGTGAAGATTTAATTCTGAAGCACATGAATGCATAATTTCCTGTATATCCCTTTATGACTGGGTAGGTAATTTCGAATCCAGCGTGGGAACAATAGAAAACACAAAGTAGAGGGGCAATTACAGATTATAAATATATGAAATCTATTGCAAAAACATTCATACCCTCACTGTAATAGTTCAAACAGAAACTTTGAATGATAATTGTTAATCTCAGTTCAAATAGGAAGCAGCAATGTTGGTGCCACCAGTAGGATGCTGTGCATAATGTTTTTAGTTTGAAACAACAATATATATTTCTTTAGGTTGAAAACTGTTGATTTTTTTTTATATCTGGTAATCAGTATATGCAGGTTTTCATAGTCAGCTGGAAAAATATTAAAGACATTTCTCTTGTAGCCTAGCAACAAGGTAACACTTTAAAATGAAGGTGTTAAATACCTACTGCAATGATGTCATGCAATGCATTCCTACAGTAGGCATCAATATTAAAATGTTTTTATTCAAACTCTGAATTTTAACAAACTCTCTTGATGATCCTTGTGACGGTGCCTTATGTGAGAGGAAGGCAGTAGTATCCTAGCAACCATCACAGATTAACCAATTGCAACTCATCAATAATTCCTCTGTGAAGTTAGCCAATTAAATATTGTCTGCACACACACTGATATGTTGCTGCTTATTGCTCACCTACAGAGATGTGAACTAAAGTGCTGTAAAAAGATCAGTGGTGTGTTTGAATAAATAAATTAAAGCTACACTTACCAATGGTTTTAATCAACATGAAATATATAATGTGAAAGGAGTTGTCGAAAGTAACAGAATCACAGAATATTGTCATCCCGGTGAATGTGATTCCTTTTGTATTTTGGATATTTGCCTTGGTTTTTGGGCATGAAGCTACCTGCTCAGGACCAGACAGACAACGTTAGCAACTAGCTTTCTGAAGATAGTAGTGTACTTAACGGATAAAGAGGCACATATTCCCTTCAAGAGTTGGTCGAGACCAAACCATAGCAAAAGGAAGACTGAATAGTGGACTCATATTTGTCAGGCGGCCAAAAACAAAACTCTAAAAGCATGCTAATGTAGCTTCATGTCAGCTGGATGTATAAAAATAAATTGTTTGTGCAAACGTAAACCATGTCATGGCCCAAAAATAATCAGCTTTAATCTCTACCATTAACATGCCACAGAAGAGTACAATAAAAAAGGGTAGTTATAGTAAAGTTGAGGTTAAAGCAGAGTGGAAAAGAAGATCAAATAGTGAAAGGTCAAATACGACCAAATGGTTTTAAGATGAGGGAGCAGTGTTACATTGCATTTAGTAATAACATCAGTGACACGAAAATTCATTATGCCATGTGTAATAACCAGCGTCTGCCTCCTTTCTCTGCAGACATGTGACTGTGAAGACCACACCCAACCACAAGTTTGTGTTCACAGTGAAGACCCACCACACGGTGGCACCTGGAAGCATCGCCTTCAGCCTGCCACAGGTACACACACACACACACACACACACACACACACACACACACACACACACACACACACACACACACACACACACACACACACACACACACTTTGCTAATTAGCATCCTGTTTCTGCCTTTATTTATCTTTCTGTATTCTGTCTCTCTTGCAGAGGAAATGGGCCGGTCTTTCCATTGGCCAGGAAGTGGAAGGTATAACATCCTCTATTTGATTGCTTCACATGCTACAAACAGAACATAATAGCTATTTTACTGTAAAGGACATTAGCTATGACATTAGCGACCTCCATAGCTACTCATTTCTGAACCAGAAAAGTAATGTTCACTCCATAAGATGGTTGCAAACATTTAGATGTTTTTGTTGTTTCTAGCTTACTTGCATTAAAACAAGAACCCTGTAAGGCCTATTAAATACACACTTGTGGCTACATACATCCAGTGAAGACCAGGACGGAGCTGCTAGCATTACCAAAACCTTTGATAGCATCTGAGACTGCCTACCACATAGTTGAGGAAAATATTACCGCTAGTTGTGATGAACGATATGCTAAATACTGCCTTTTAGTAAAGCAACATGCTAGGTAGCTACTGCAGGCAGTAAACTAGGTAGCTGGATATGCTAACTTTTGCATTACATTAATGCACTATTTAAACCATTCCTTGCACATTTTCTTATTTGTTTTTAGTTTTGCATAGGGCAAAAATAAAAGACCCCAAGCTCCAAACAGTCACCCTCCCACTCTAATATTGAACAATGTGTGCTAGTCTAAACAAAATGTTGTATTTATCTATCTTATATGTTGAATTAATTGACTTCCTGCAGAAGAAGAGTACTGACTCCTCACCCTACGACTCAGACAAGATGGCCGAGTTTATCCAACAGTTCAACAACCAGAGCTTCTCTGTTACCCAGCAGGTTCATATCCACAAACCTACAAAATATCTCATGCACACACACATTTTGCTTTGTTCCTTGTTGTTGGATGTTGCTCTGTAGGTTGTTTGATCATCCTCTTGCTTTTCTCCGTCTCTCAGCTGGTCTTTGGTTTCTGCGACAAGCTGTTTGGATTGATGGTAAAAGATATCGAGGCCATGGATGCCAGCATCCTCAGAGGAGAACCACCTTCTGGAAAGAAGCAAAAGGTACCTGACTGCAATGCTTGGCCTGTGGTCATCATTCACAGGCCTTTTTAAAATTAGACTTTTTGTGAAATGAATTAACCGCCCTGTACTGTTGGATCGTTTTTTCTAAAAAGAACATAGAGGGACACC
>NW_026551787.1:0-1341 GCF_027596085.1 Anoplopoma fimbria | reverse complement strand
GGTGTCTCTCTACCTCTGTTCCAGGCGGTGAGTGGGGACACCACCTCCACCCTGTGAGAGATGAGCTCCTCTCTCTCTCTCTCTCTATGTGTCTCGGTGTCTCTCTACCTCTGTTCCAGGCGGTGAGTGGGGACACCACCTCCACCCTGTGAGAGATGAGCTCCCTCTCTCTCTCTCTCTCTCTCTCTATGTGTCTGGGTGTCTCTCTACCTCTGTTCCAGGCGGTGAGTGGGGACACCACCTCCACCCTGTGAGAGATGAGCTCCTCTCTCTCTCTCTCTCTCTATGTGTCTCGGGTGTCTCTCTACCTCTGTTCCAGGCGGTGAGTGGGGACACCACCTCCACCCTGTGAGAGATGAGCTCCTCTCTCTCTCTCTCTCTCTCTCTCTCTATGTGTCTCGGTGTCTCTCTACCTCTGTTCCAGGCGGTGAGTGGGGACACCACCTCCACCCTGTGAGAGATGAGCTCTCTCTCTCTCTCTCTCTCTCTCTCTCTCTCTCTCTCTCTCTCTATGTGTCTGGGTGTCTCTCTACCTCTGTTCCAGGCGGTGAGTGGGGACACCACCTCCACCCTGTGAGAGATGAGCTCTCTCTCTCTCTCTCTCTCTCTCTCTCTGTGTGTCTGGGTGTCTCTCTACCTCTGTTCCAGGCGGTGAGTGGGGACACCACCTCCACCCTGTGAGAGATGAGCTCCTCTCTCTCTCTCTCTGTCTCTCTCTCTCTCTCTCTCTCTCTGTGTGTCTCGGTGTCTCTCTACCTCTGTTCCAGGCGGTGAGTGGGGACACCACCTCCACCCTGTGAGAGATGAGCTCCTCTCTCTCTCTCTCTCTCTCTCTCTCTGTCTCTCTGGGTCGTCTCTCTACCTCTGTTCCAGGCGGTGAGTGGGGACACCACCTCCACCCTGTGAGAGTGAGCTCTCTCTCTCTCTCTCTCTCTCTCTGTGTGTCTGGGTGTCTCTCTACCTCTGTTCCAGGCGGTGAGTGGGGACACCACCTCCACCCTGTGAGAGATGAGCTCCTCTCTCTCTCTCTGTGTGTCTGGGTGTCTCTCTACCTCTGTTCCAGGCGGTGAGGTGGGGACACCACCTCCCACCCTGTGAGAGATGAGCTCCTCTCTCTCTCTCTCTCTCTCTCTCTGTGTGTCTGGGTGTCTCTCTACCTCTGTTCCAGGCGGTGAGTGGGGACACCACCTCCACCCTGTGAGAGATGAGCTCCTCTCTCTCTCTCTCTCTCTCTCTCTCTCTCTATGTGTCTGGGTGTCTCTCTACCTCTGTTCCAGGCGGTGAGTGGGGACACCACCTCCACCCTGTGAGAGATGAGCTCCTCTCTCTCTCTCTCTCTCT
>NW_026551786.1:0-1942 GCF_027596085.1 Anoplopoma fimbria | reverse complement strand
GGCGCTGCTGCTTTTTCAGTGGACACCGACAGGGTGGGAAGGATATAGCTAGATCATGACTTGCCGGTATAGAAATGACACAAATCCAGTTAAATGATGGCTTTCATCATTCCTAAGCTCATCGATCATTTTCTTTTCAATTTTATGCTAACGTATTCTACATTTCAACAGTAAATATTAATATTAGCTAGAACATGACTTGCCGGTATAGAAATGACACAAATCCAGTTAAATGATGGCTTTCATCATTCCTAAGCTCATCGATCATTTTCTTTTCAATTTTATGCTAACGTATTCTACATTTCAACAGTAAATATTAATATTTTAGACGACAGAGCAAAGCGTGGTGATATAGTATCTTTAAAGGACCTTTGGTAGGCACAATATTTGCTTACGGCCATACCACCCTGAACACGCCCGATCTCGTCTGATCTCGGAAGCTAAGCAGGGTCGGGCCTGGTCAGTACTTGGATGGGAGACCGCCTGGGAATACCAGGTGCTGTAAGCTTTTTCACTCCTCTTTACAAAAAGCAGAGGGCGCTGCTGCTTTTTCAGTGGACACCGACAGGGTGGGAAGGATATAGCTAGATCATGACTTGCCGGTATAGAAATGACACAAATCCAGTTAAATGATGGCTTTCATCATTCCTAAGCTCATCGATCATTTTCTTTTCAATTTTATGCTAACGTATTCTACATTTCAACAGTAAATATTAATATTTTTACTGCACTACATTTGTGATCCTTATAGCCACTTTGTACATTCTGATTTGACATTTAAAAGCTGTGAGTGTGTCTGGAAATCTGCAGGCGCTCCCTGTATAGACGAAAGAGCAAAGCGTGGTGATATAGTATCTTTAAAAGGCCCTTTGGTAGGCACAATATTTGCTTACGGCCATACCACCCTGAACACGCCCGATCTCGTCTGATCTCGGAAGCTAAGCAGGGTCGGGCCTGGTCAGTACTTGGATGGGAGACCGCCTGGGAATACCAGGTGCTGTAAGCTTTTTCACTCCTCTTTACAAAAAGCAGAGGCGCTGCTGCTTTTTCAGTGGACACCGACAGGGTGGGAAGGAAATAGCTAGAACATGACTTGCCGGTATAGAAATGACACAAATCCAGTTAAATGATGGCTTTCATCATTCCTAAGCTCATCGATCATTTTCTTTTCAATTTTATGCTAACGTATTCTACATTTCAACAGTAAATATTAATATTTTCTGCACTACATTTGTGATCCTTATAGCCACTTTGTACATTCTGATTTGACATTTAAAAGCTGTGAGTGTGTCTGGAAATCTGCAGGCGCTCCCTGTATAGACGACAGAGCAATGCACTACATTTGTGATCCTTATAGCCACTTTGTACATTCTGATTTGACATTTAAAAGCTGTGAGTGTGTCTGGAAATCTGCAGGCGCTCCCTGTATAGACGACAGAGCAAAGCGTGGTGATATAGTATCTTTAAAAGGACCTTTGGTAGGCACAATATTTGCTTACGGCCATACCACCCTGAACACGCCCGATCTCGTCTGATCTCGGAAGCTAAGCAGGGTCGGGCCTGGTCAGTACTTGGATGGGAGACCGCCTGGGAATACCAGGTGCTGTAAGCTTTTTCACTCCTCTTTACAAAAAGCAGAGGCGCTGCTGCTTTTTCAGTGGACACCGACAGGGTGGGAAGGATATAGCTAGATCATGACTTGCCGGTATAGAAATGACACAAATCCAGTTAAATGATGGCTTTCATCATTCCTAAGCTCATCGATCATTTTTTCTTTTCAATTTTATGCTAACGTATTCTACATTTCAACAGTAAATATTAATATTTTTACTGCACTACATTTGTGATCCTTATAGCCACTTTGTACATTCTGATTTGACATTTAAAAGCTGTGAGTGTGTCTGGAAATCTGCAGGCGCTCCCTGTATAGACGACAGAGCAA
>NW_026551785.1:0-3627 GCF_027596085.1 Anoplopoma fimbria | reverse complement strand
AGACGAAAGAGCAAGCGTGGTGATATAGTATCTTTAAAAGGCCCTTTGGTAGGCACAATATTTGCTTACGGCCATACCACCCTGAACACGCCCGATCTCGTCTGATCTCGGAAGCTAAGCAGGGTCGGGCCTGGTCAGTACTTGGATGGGAGACCGCCTGGGAATACCAGGTGCTGTAAGCTTTTTCACTCCTCTTTACAAAAAGCAGAGGCGCTGCTGCTTTTTCAGTGGACACCGACAGGGTGGGAAGGAAATAGCTAGAACATGACTTGCCGGTATAGAAATGACACAAATCCAGTTAAATGATGGCTTTCATCATTCCTAAGCTCATCGATCATTTTCTTTTCAATTTTATGCTAACGTATTCTACATTTCAACAGTAAATATTAATATTTTTACTGCACTACATTTGTGATCCTTATAGCCACTTTGTACATTCTGATTTGACATTTAAAAGCTGTGAGTGTGTCTGGAAATCTGCAGGCGCTCCCTGTATAGACGAAAGAGCAAAGCGTGGTGATATAGTATCTTTAAAAGGCCCTTTGGTAGGCACAATATTTGCTTACGGCCATACCACCCTGAACACGCCCGATCTCGTCTGATCTCGGAAGCTAAGCAGGGTCGGGCCTGGTCAGTACTTGGATGGGAGACCGCCTGGGAATACCAGGTGCTGTAAGCTTTTTCACTCCTCTTTACAAAAAGCAGAGGCGCTGCTGCTTTTTCAGTGGACACCGACAGGGTGGGAAGGATATAGCTAGATCATGACTTGCCGGTATAGAAATGACACAAATCCAGTTAAATGATGGCTTTCATCATTCCTAAGCTCATCGATCATTTTCTTTTCAATTTTATGCTAACGTATTCTACATTTCAACAGTAAATATTAATCTTTTTACTGCACTACATTTGTGATCCTTATAGCCACTTTGTACATTCTGATTTGACATTTAAAAGCTGTGAGTGTGTCTGGAAATCTGCAGGCGCTCCCTGTATAGACGAAAGAGCAAAGCGTGGTGATATAGTATCTTTAAAAGGCCCTTTGGTAGGCACAATATTTGCTTACGGCCATACCACCCTGAACACGCCCGATCTCGTCTGATCTCGGAAGCTAAGCAGGGTCGGGCCTGGTCAGTACTTGGATGGGAGACCGCCTGGGAATACCAGGTGCTGTAAGCTTTTTTCACTCCTCTTTACAAAAAGCAGAGGGCGCTGCTGCTTTTTCAGTGGACACCGACAGGGTGGGAAGGAAATAGCTAGATCATGACTTGCCGGTATAGAAATGACACAAATCCAGTTAAATGATGGCTTTCATCATTCCTAAGCTCATCGATCATTTTCTTTTCAATTTTATGCTAACGTATTCTACATTTCAACAGTAAATATTAATCTTTTTACTGCACTACATTTGTGATCCTTATAGCCACTTTGTACATTCTGATTTGACATTTAAAAGCTGTGAGTGTGTCTGGAAATCTGCAGGCGCTCCCTGTATAGACGAAAGAGCAAAGCGTGGTGATATAGTATCTTTAAAAGGCCCTTTGGTAGGCACAATATTTGCTTACGGCCATACCACCCTGAACACGCCCGATCTCGTCTGATCTCGGAAGCTAAGCAGGGTCGGGCCTGGTCAGTACTTGGATGGGAGACCGCCTGGGAATACCAGGTGCTGTAAGCTTTTTTCACTCCTCTTTACAAAAAGCAGAGGCGCTGCTGCTTTTCAGTGGACACCGAAATAGCTAGATCATGACTTGCCGGTATAGAAATGACACAAATCCAGTTAAATGATGGCTTTCATCATTCCTAAGCTCATCGATCATTTTCTTTTCAATTTTATGCTAACGTATTCTACATTTCAACAGTAAATATTAATCTTTTTACTGCACTACATTTGTGATCCTTATAGCCACTTTGTACATTCTGATTTGACATTTAAAAGCTGTGAGTGTGTCTGGCAATCTGCAGGCGCTCCCTGTATAGACGAAAGAGCAAAGCGTGGTGATATAGTATCTTTAAAAGGCCCTTTGGTAGGCACAATATTTGCTTACGGCCATACCACCCTGAACACGCCCGATCTCGTCTGATCTCGGAAGCTAAGCAGGGTCGGGCCTGGTCAGTACTTGGATGGGAGACCGCCTGGGAATACCAGGTGCTGTAAGCTTTTTCACTCCTCTTTACAAAAAGCAGAGGGCGCTGCTGCTTTTTCAGTGGACACCGACAGGGTGGGAAGGAAATAGCTAGATCATGACTTGCCGGTATAGAAATGACACAAATCCAGTTAAATGATGGCTTTCATCATTCCTAAGCTCATCGATCATTTTCTTTTCAATTTTATGCTAACGTATTCTACATTTCAACAGTAAATATTAATCTTTTTACTGCACTACATTTGTGATCCTTATAGCCACTTTGTACATTCTGATTTGACATTTAAAAGCTGTGAGTGTGTCTGGCAATCTGCAGGCGCTCCCTGTATAGACGAAAGAGCAAAGCGTGGTGATATAGTATCTTTAAAAGGCCCTTTGGTAGGCACAATATTTGCTTACGGCCATACCACCCTGAACACGCCCGATCTCGTCTGATCTCGGAAGCTAAGCAGGGTCGGGCCTGGTCAGTACTTGGATGGGAGACCGCCTGGGAATACCAGGTGCTGTAAGCTTTTTCACTCCTCTTTACAAAAAGCAGAGGGCGCTGCTGCTTTTTCAGTGGACACCGACAGGGTGGGAAGGAAATAGCTAGATCATGACTTGCCGGTATAGAAATGACACAAATCCAGTTAAATGATGGCTTTCATCATTCCTAAGCTCATCGATCATTTTCTTTTCAATTTTATGCTAACGTATTCTACATTTCAACAGTAAATATTAATCTTTTTACTGCACTACATTTGTGATCCTTATAGCCACTTTGTACATTCTGATTTGACATTTAAAAGCTGTGAGTGTGTCTGGCAATCTGCAGGCGCTCCCTGTATAGACGAAAGAGCAAAGCGTGGTGATATAGTATCTTTAAAAGGCCCTTTGGTAGGCGCAATATTTGCTTACGGCCATACCACCCTGAACACGCCCGATCTCGTCTGATCTCGGAAGCTAAGCAGGGTCGGGCCTGGTCAGTACTTGGATGGGAGACCGCCTGGGAATACCAGGTGCTGTAAGCTTTTTCACTCCTCTTTACAAAAAGCAGAGGGCGCTGCTGCTTTTTCAGTGGACACCGACAGGGTGGGAAGGAAATAGCTAGATCATGACTTGCCGGTATAGAAATGACACAAATCCAGTTAAATGATGGCTTTCATCATTCCTAAGCTCATCGATCATTTTCTTTTCAATTTTATGCTAACGTATTCTACATTTCAACAGTAAATATTAATCTTTTTACTGCACTACATTTGTGATCCTTATAGCCACTTTGTACATTCTGATTTGACATTTAAAAGCTGTGAGTGTGTCTGGCAATCTGCAGGCGCTCCCTGTATAGACGAAAGAGCAAAGCGTGGTGATATAGTATCTTTAAAAGGCCTTTGGTAGGCACAATATTTGCTTACGGCCATACCACCCTGAACACGCCCGATCTCGTCTGATCTCGGAAGCTAAGCAGGGTCGGGCCTGGTCAGTACTTGGATGGGGAGACCGC
>NW_026551784.1:0-2057 GCF_027596085.1 Anoplopoma fimbria | reverse complement strand
ATACCCAATTAAGCCAGACAGAAACTAACCAGTTGTCTAGACTTCAAGCATGTCTTACGGACATAAAAACCTGGATGACCTGTAACTTTTTAATGTTAAACTCTGAAAAAACAGAAGTTATCCTACTAGGTCCAGATCACCTTCGAATTCAATTATCTAACGATATAGTTTCTCTAGATGGCATTGCTCTAGCATCCAGCACTACCGTTAAGAACCTTGGAGTTATCTTTGACCAGGATCTGTCTTTTAACTCTTATATAAAACAGATCTCAAGGACAGCCTTTTTTCATTTACGTAACATTGCGAAAATCAGGCAAATCCTGTCTCAAAGTGATGCAGAAAAACTAGTTCATGCATTTGTTACCTCTAGACTAGATTACTGTAACTCCTTATTATCAGGCTGCTCTAATAGGTCTCTTAGATCTTTACAGTTGATCCAGAATGCTGCAGCACGTGTTCTAACAAAACTAAGAAAAGAGATCATATTACTCCAGTATTAGCTTCTCTGCACTGGCTCCCTGTTAAATCAAGAATAGAATTTAAAATTCTTTTACTTACCTACAAAGCTCTAACTGGTCAGGCACCGTCTTATCTTAAGGAACTTATAGTTCCATATTACCCAACTAGAGAGCTGCGCTCAATCAATGCAGGGTTACTTGTGGTTCCTAGAGTATATAAAAGTAGGATGGGAGCCAGAGCCTTCAGTTATCAGGCTCCTCTTCTGTGGAACCAGGTTCCAGTTTCAGTCCGGGGGGCAGACACACTCACCACTTTCAAGAGCAGGCTTAAGACCTTCCTTTTTTGATAGCGCTTATAGTTAGGGCTGGTTCAGGTTCGCCTTGGTCCAGCCCCTAGATATGCTGCTATATGCCTAGACAGCCGGGGGACTACCTAGGATACGCTGAGCTCCTCTCTCCTCTTCTCTCCCTCCTTCTTTATGTATTAATCTCCTATTTATGCACATTACTGATTTTGCTTCTTCCCCGGAGTTCTTGTGCTTTCTCGCCTCGCAGGTTCCCAGGAATCGGGGTTATATTTGGACTGTCATCGTGCCACCTACTGAGGCCCTGCTGACACCACTACTACTACCACTATCATTATTAGTCACATTACTATTATTATTGCCTGTACTATTACGCTTATTGACTTGCTTCTACCCTGGAGTCTTTGTGCTTTCTCGCTTCGCAGCTTCTATAAATCGTGGCTGTACCTGGACCGTGGATGTGCATCCTGCTACGGCCCTGCTGACACCGACTGCTACCACCATTATTATTATTATTACTAGTCACATTACTATTACTATTACCTGTACCATCAAGCATTTTAGCTTTACTTCCACCCTGAAGCCCTTTTGCTTTCTCGTTCTGCAGGTTTCCATGAATCGTTGTGGTACCTGGACCGTAGTGCGTGCCTCCTGCTGTGAGCCGACTGACACCCACTGCTACTTCGATTATTATTATTAATCACATTACTATCCCTATTTTCATGGCTATAATTCTACTGTAATAATTGCTGCTGTTATTATAAGTAGTCTTATTATATGAATCATTTATGTCATATACATTGAATGTGTTGTATCTAAGAACTGTTATGCTGCTCATTCTGTACACATGACATCTATTGCATTCTGTCCATCCTGGGAGAAAGATCCCTCCTCTGTCGTTCTCCCATAGGTTTCTTCCTTTTTTTCTCCCTGTTAAAGGGGTTTTTAGGGGAGTTTTCCTGTGCCGATGTGAGGGAAGGACAGAGGATGTCATGTGCTGGGTGTAAAGCCCTCTGAGGCAAATTTGTAATTTGTGATTCTGGGCTATACAAAATAAACTGAATTGAATTATCCCATTGTTTATGGCTTTTTTAATAAACTACTATGCTATGACATTTTTCATCACATATTAAATTATTATGTTTTTAAGGAATACTATACTATATATAGTGAATATATACTAGTAGTATATATATACTGAAAAAATTTCTTTGGGTTTTGAACTGACAAAACAAGACATTTAAACACATCACTTTGAAATAATAGAATAGTCATTTTTCACTATCTTCTGACA
>NW_026551783.1:0-7007 GCF_027596085.1 Anoplopoma fimbria | reverse complement strand
GAGTCGCTTCACGCTAAGAGCGAACTCTCCTCTGTCCTGATTCTCCTGGACCTGTCAGCGGCGTTTGACACAGTGAACCACCAGATCCTCCTCTCCACCCTCGAGGGGGATGGGCGTCTCAGGCCTGCACTCTCCCTGCTTGCATCCTACCTGACAGGCCGATCCTACCAGGTGACATGGAGGGGGCCGTGTCAGAACCACGCACGCTGACTACGGGGTTCCACAAGGTTCAGTTCTGGGCCCCCTTCTCTTCTCGCTCTACACAACATCTCTGGGTTCTGTTATTCGCTCCCATGACTTCTCCTACCATTGTTATGCCGATGACACCCAGCTGGTCTTGTCATTTCCTCCCGGTGACACCCAGTGGAGGCACGCATTGCTGCGTGCTTGGCTGACATCTCGAAGTGGATGGCGACACACCACCTGAAGCTGAACCTGGACAAAACCGAGCTACTCTTCCTCCCGGGGAAGGGTTGCCCGCACCGAGACCTGTCCATCACCATTGATGATGCCGTGGTGACGCCAACTCGGACTGTGAGGAATCTGGGTGTGACCCTCGACGACCAACTGTCGTTCTCAGCAAACATTGCATCGGTCACACGCTCCTGCAGATTCCTCCTCTACAACATCAGGAGGATTCGCCCCTTCCTCACTGAGGAGACGGCGCAGGTGCTCATCCAGGCTCTGGTCATCTCCCGCCTGGACTACTGCAACTCACTACTTGCTGGAGCCCCGGCGTGGCCATCAGACCTCTGGAGCTTGTCCAGAAAGCTGCAGCACGTCTGGTGTTCAATCGCCCCAAGTTCTCTCACACAACTTCCCTTCTCCGTTCTCTACACTGGCTCCCTGTAAGAGCTCGCATCCAGTTTAAGACTCTGGTGCTAGCCTACAGGGCAGTGAAAGGAACAGCTCCTTCCTATCTCCAGGCCTTGGTCAAGCCCTACACCCCTGCCCGACCACTTCGCTCTGCTGCCTCGGGCGACTGGTTGCCCCGTCGCTCAGAGGTCCCTGCGGCCGATCCACCCGGTCACAGCTTTTTTCTGTCCTGGCCCCTCAATGGTGGAATGAACTCCCCACTGACGTCAGGACAGCAGAGTCGCTGCCCATCTTCAGGCGCAGGCTGAAAACTCACCTCTTCAGGAAGTACTACCCGGAGCCTTCCTCGTAGCACTTATGGCATTCGTATTATTTGTATCAGTTCGCTGCACTTATTGAATTCGTATTCGTTTACTGCACTTATCCTATTCGTAGTAGTTTGTAGCACTTACTATATTCGGATTAGTCTGTTGCAATTATTGTTTTCGTAGTAATCTGCCTCTGCACTATACTTTTGCTCTGGCTTATACTTTGAGATGCTTGTTTAAGAAAGGAGATGCACTTATGACTTCTGGTGACTAGTAGTTCTCTTGAATACCTATGTTGAATACACTTCCTGTAAGTCGCTTTGATAAAAGCGTCTGCTAAATGACTGTAATGTAATGTAATGTAATGTAATAATTTTCCGTTTCATAATCAGCTTTACTGCTATAGGTCTTTGAAGTGAAACCAGCCTTAATAATTACTGTACAACTCTCCTGCTCCTTTTCATTTATTCATAAAGGTACACAGTGTGAGTAGAAACCATTTAAACCCCTGTTAACTTGTTGAAAGGTCAGAACGACTAATAAGGAAAAGTTGCATGTATTATCAGATACTAATGGTCACTTGGTCTCAACAGTGAATACCAGGACCTCTAATTGAGTCCAGATGAGCGCCAGTGAGTCCACTCAGCAAACAGAAAGCCTGCAGAGGGCTCAATTTAATTTTTGTTGCAAATGTCAATTGAATCTAATTCTAACTTATTTAATTGTTCTTGCTCTGCTAACATGCCATATTGTTACCATGAGGTGTTAGCCAGTGACACCTCTTTTGTCAGGTGGTTTCTCCTTCACACAGATCCATTTACACTGTAAAGGTGTGAACAGCGTTGGGAAGCAGCTAAGATGATAACGTTTTCAATTTTTAGAGTGAAATATTGAACTTTTTTACTGCATGGGAATTGTTTCACAACCATAGTTACTGGTTACTCTTCAGTATGAGAGCTTACATACAGAACATGTGTTGCTGGTATGAATTCAAATACTCCCAAAGCATATACATAAAGCTGTTCAACTTTGTTTCACTCTCATTGTTAAAATACCTAACTTTTGAAAAATATCCTCACTTTTGAAAAATATCCTCAATTTTGAAAAATATTTTGAAAAATATCCTCACTTTTGAAAAATATCATCACTGTTGAAAAATATCCTCACTTTGTTAAAATACCTTACTTTTGAAAAATATCTTTTTGAAAAATATCCTCACTTTTGAAAAATATCCTCACTTTTGAAAAATATCCTCACTTTTGAAAAATATCCTCACTTTTGAAAAATATCCTCACTTTTGAAAAATATCCTCACTTTTGAAAAATATCCTCACTTTTGAAAAATATCCTCACTTTTGAAAAATATCCTCAAAAATTTTTTTGAAAAATATCCTCACTTTTGAAAAATATCCTCACTTTTGAAAAATATCCTATCCTCACTTTTGAAAAAAAATCCTCACTTTTGAAAAATATCCTCACTCATTGAAAAATTGAAAAATATCCTCACTTTAGTAAAATATGTACACTTTTGAAAAATATCCTCGCTTTTGAAAAATATCCCCACTATTGAAAAATATCCTCACTTTTGAAAAATATCCTCACTTTGAAAAAATATCCTAACTTTTGAAAAATATCCTCACTTTTGAAAAATATCCTCACTTTTGAAAAATATCCTCACTTTTGAAAAATATCCTCACTTTTGAAAAATATCCTCACTTTTGAAAAATATCCTCACTTTTGAAAAATATCCTCACTTTTGAAAAATATCCTCAAAAATATTTTTTGAAAAATATCCTCACTTTTGAAAAATATCCTCACTTTTGAAAAATATCCTCACTTTTGAAAAATATCCTCACTTTTGAAAAATATCCTTTTGAAAAATATCCTTTTTTTGAAAAATATCCTCACTTTTGAAAAATATCCTCACTTTTGAAAAATATCCTTTTGAAAAATATCCTCACTTTTGAAAAATATCCTCACTTTTGAAAAATATCCTTTTGAAAAATATCCTTTTTTGAAAAATATCCTCACTTTTGAAAAATATCCTCACTTTTGAAAAATATCCTCAAAAAATAAAAATATCCTCACTTTTGTAAAATATCCTCACTTTTGAAAAATATCCTCACTTTTGAAAAATATCCTCACTTTTGAAAAATATCCTCACTTTTGAAAAATATCCTCACTTTTGAAAAATATCCTCACTTTTGAAAAATATCCTCACTTTTGAAAAATATCCTCACTTTTGAAAAATATCCTCACTTTTTAAAAATATCCTCACTTTTGAAAAATATCCTCACTTTTGAAAAATATCCTCAATTTTGAAAAATCCTCACTTTTGAAAAATATCCTCACTTTTGAAAAATATCCTCACTTTTGAAAAAAATATCCTCACTTTTGAAAAATATCCTCAAAAATTTTGAAAAATATCCTCACTTTTTGAAAAAAAATATCCTCACTTTTGAAAAATATCCTCAAAAATTTGAAAAATATCCTCAAAAATATTTTTTGAAAAATATTGAAAAATACTTTTTGAAAAATATCCTCACTTTTGAAAAATATCCTCACTTTTGAAAAATATCCTTTTTTGAAAAATATCCTTTTGAAAAAAATCCTCACTTTTGAAAAATATCCTTGAAATATCCTCACTTTTGAAAAATATCCTCACTTTTGAAAAATATCCTCACTTTTGAAAAATATCCTCACTTTTGAAAAATATCCTCAAAAATATCTTTTTTTGAAAAATATCCTCACTTTTGAAAAATATCCTCACTTTGAAAAATATCCTCATACTTTTGAAAAATATCCTCACTTTTGAAAAATATCCTAACTTTTGAAAAATATCCTCACTTTTGAAAAATATCCTCACTTTTGAAAAATATCCTCACTTTTGAAAAATATCCTCACTTTTGAAAAATATCCTCACTTTTGAAAAATATCCTCACTTTTGAAAAATTGTCAATTTTGAAAAATATCCTCGCTTTTGAAAAATATCCTCACTTTTGAAAAATATCCTCACTTTTGAAAAATATCCACTTTTGAAAAAATATCCTCACTTTTGAAAAATATCCTCACTTTTGAAAAATATCCTCTTTTGAAAAATATCCTTTTTGAAAAATATCCTATCCTCACTTTTGAAAAATATCTTTTTGAAAAATATCCTCACTTTTGAAAAATATCCTCAAAAAAATATCCTCACTTTTGAAAAATATCCTCACTTTTGAAAAATATCTTTTGAAAAATATTTATCCTTTTTGAAAAATATCCTACTTTTGAAAAATATCCTCACTTTTGAAAAATATCCTCGCTTTTGAAAAATATCCTCACTTTTGACAAATATCCTCACTTTTGAAAAATATCCTCATCTTTTTGAAAAATATCCTCACTTTTGAAAAATATCCTCACTTTTGAAAAATATCCTCACTTTTTTGAAAAATATCCTCACTTTTGAAAAATATCCTCACTATCCTCACTTTTGAAAAATATCCTCACTTTTGAAAAATATCCTCACTTTTGAAAAATATCCTCACTTTTGAAAAATATCCTCACTTTTTAAAATATCCTCACTTTTGAAAAATATCCTCACTTTTGAAAAATATCCTCGCTTTTGAAAAATATCCTCACTTTTGAAAAATATCCTTTTGAAAAATATCTTTTTTGAAAAATATCCTCACTTTTGAAAAATATCCTCACTTTTGAAAAATATCCTCACTTTTGAAAAATATCCTCACTTTTGAAAAATATCCTCACTTTTGAAAAATATCCTCACTTTTGAAAAATATCCTTTTTGAAAAATATCTCACTTTGTTAAAATATCCTAACTTTTGAAAAATATCCTCACTTTTGAAAAATATCCTCAAAAATTTTGAAAAATATCCTCACTTTTGAAAAATCCTCACTTTTGAAAAATATCAAAATTTTTTGAAAAATATCCTCACTTTTGAAAAATATCCTCACTTTTGAAAAATATCCTCGCTTTTGAAAAATATCCTCACTTTTGAAAAATATCCTCACTTTTGAAAAATATCCTCACTTTTGAAAAATATCCTCACTTTTGAAAAATATCCTCACTTTTGAAAAATATCCTCACTTTTGAAAAATATCCTCACTTTTGAAAAATATCCTCACTTTTGAAAAATATCCTCAAAAATTTTGAAAAATATCCTCACTTTTGAAAAATATCCTCACTTTTTAAAATATCCTCACTTTGAAAAATATCTTTTGAAAAATATCCTCACTTTTGAAAAATATCCTCACTTTTGAAAAATATCCTCACTTTTGAAAAATATCCTCACTTTTGAAAAATATCCTCACTTTTGAAAAATATCCTCACTTTTGAAAAATATCCTCACTTTTGAAAAATATCCTCACTCACTTTTTTTGAAAAATATCCTTTTGAAAAATATCCTTTTTGAAAAATATCCTCACTTTTGAAAAATATCCTCACTTTTGAAAAATATCCTCACTTTTGAAAAATATCCTCACTTTTGAAAAATATCCTCACTTTTGAAAAATATCCTCACTTTTGAAAAATATCCTCACTTTTGAAAAATATCCTCACTTTTGAAAAATATCCTCACTTTTGAAAAATATCCTCACTTTTGAAAAATATCCTCACTTTTGAAAAATATCCTCACTTTTGAAAAATATCCTCACTTTTGAAAAATATCCTCACTTTTGAAAAATATCCTCACTTTTGAAAAATATCCTCACTTTTCACTTTTGAAAAATATCCTCACTTTTGAAAAATATCCTCACTTTTTAAAAATATCTCACTTTTGAAAAATATCCTCACTTTTTTTGAAAAATATCCTCACTTTTGAAAAATATCCTCACTTTTGAAAAATATCCTCACTTTTGAAAAATATCCTCAAAAATATCCTCACTTTTGAAAAATATCCTCACTTTGAAAAATATCTAACTTTTGAAAAATATCCTCACTTTTGAAAAATATCCTCACTTTTTTTGAAAAATCCTCACTTTTGAAAAATATCCTCACTTTTGAAAAATATCTCACTTTTGAAAAATATCCTCACTTTTGAAAAAATATCCTCACTTTTGAAAAATATCCTCACTTTTGAAAAATATCCTCACTTTTGAAAAATATCCTCACTTTTGAAAAATATCCTCACTTTTGAAAAATATCCTCACTTTTGAAAAATATCCTTTTTGAAAAATATCCTCACTTTTGAAAAATATCCTCACTTTTGAAAAATATCCTCACTTTTGAAAAATATCCTCACTTTTGAAAAATATCCTCACTTTTGAAAAATATCCTCACTTTTGAAAAATATCCTCACTTTTGAAAAATATCCTCACTTTTGAAAAATATCCTCAAAAATATCCTCACTTTTGAAAAATATCCTCACTTTTGAAAAATATCCTCACTTTTTTTGAAAAATATCCTCACTTTTGAAAAATATCCTCACTTTTGAAAAATATCCTCAAAATTTTTTTGAAAAATATCCTCACTTTTGAAAAATATCCTCACTTTTGAAAAATATCCTCACCCCATTTGAAAAATATCCTCACTGAAAAATATCCTCACTTTTGAAAAATATCCTCACTTTTGAAAAATATCCTCACTTTTTTGAAAAATATCCTCACTTTTGAAAAATATCCTCACTTTTGAAAAATATCCTCACTTTTGAAAAATATCCTCACTTTTGAAAAATATCCTCACTTTTTGAAAAATATCCTCACTTTTGAAAAATATCCTCACTTTTTTGAAAAATATCCTCACTTTTGAAAAATATCCTCACTTTTTGAAAAAAATATCCTCACTTTTGAAAAATATCCTCATTTTGAAAAATATCCTCACTTTTGAAAAATATCCTCAAAAATATCCTCACTTTTGAAAAATATCCTCAAAAAATTTTTTTGAAAA
>NW_026551782.1:0-7437 GCF_027596085.1 Anoplopoma fimbria | reverse complement strand
ATACAATGACTTAATAATCACTTTTTTCGACATACTATACTACTTTTTCATGACTTTTTTCGACATACTATAGTATGACTTTTTCGACATACTATACTATAACTTTTATTCATCACTTTTTTCGACATACAATACTATGACTTTTTTCGACATACTATACTATGACTTTTTTTACTATACTATGACTTTTTTTCAACATACTATACTATGACTTTTTTCATGACTTTTTTTCGACATACTATACTGACTTTTTTCGACATACTATACTATGACTTTTTTTCATGACTTTTTCGACATACTATACTATGACTGTTTTCAACATACTATACTATGACTTAATAATCACTTTTTTCCATACATACTATGACTTTTTTTACATACTATGACTTTTTCAACATACTATACTATTACTTTTTCGACATACTATACTATGACTTTTTCGACAAACTATAGTATGACTTTTTCAAATACTATAGTATGACTTTTTTTCATACTACTTTTTTCGACATACTATACTATGACTTTCTTCGACATGCTATACTATGACTTTTTTCGACATACTATACTATAACTTTTTTCGACATACTATAGTATGACTGTTTTCAACATACTATACTATGACTTTTTCATGACTTTTTTCGGCATACTATACTATGACTTTTTTTCATGACTTTTTCGACATACTATACTATGACTTTTTTCAACATACTATACTATGACTTTTTTTCATACTATAGTATGACTTTTTATACAATTACTTTTTATCACTTTATTCACATACTATACTATAACTTGATAATCACTTTTTTCGACATACTATAATTGCTGACTTTTTTCACATACTATAGTATGACTTTTTTCGACATACAATACTATGACTTGATAATCACTTTTTTTTGACATACTATACTATGACATTTTTCGACATACTATACCATGACTTTTTTTTATGACTTTTTTCGACATCCTATACTATTACTTTTTTCGACATACTATACTATGACTTTTTTCCACATACTAAGGACAGATGACTGTTTTCAACATACTATACAATGAATAATAATCACTTTTTTCCACATACTATACTATCACTTTTTTCATGACTTTTTTCGACATACTGATACTATGACTTTTTTCGACATACTATACTATGACTTTTTTCGGCATACTATACTATGACTTTTTTCGACATACTATAGTATGACTTTTTTCGACATACTATACTATGACTTTTTTCAACATACTATACTATGACTTTTTTCGACATACTATACTATGACTTTTTCGACATACTATACTATGACTTTTTTCGACATACTATAGTATGACTTTTTCGATACTATACTATGACTTTTTTCGACATACTATACTATGACTTGAAAATCACTTTTTTCATATACTATACTATGAATTTTTTCCACATACTATACTATGACTGTTTTCAACATACTATACATGACTTAATAATCACTTTTTCGACATACTATATTGACTTTTTTTCATGACTTTTTCGACATACTATACTATGAATTTTTACACATACTATACTATAACTTTTTTCAACATACTATACTATGACTTTTTTTTTATACTTAATAATGACTTTTTTCGACATACTATACTATGACTTTTTTCATGACTTTTTACTGTTACTTTACTATTCTTTTTCGACATACTATAATGACTTTTTTCTTTTTTTCGACATACTATACTATGACTTTTTTCGACATACTATAGTATGACTTTTTTCGACATACTATACTATGACTTTTTCGACATACTATAGTATGACTTTTTCAACATACTATACTATGACTTTTTTCACATACAATACTATGACTTTTTTTTATGACTTTTTTTCGACATACTATACTATGACTTTTTTCGCATACTATTTATGACTTTTTTTCGACATACTATACTATGACTTTTTTCATGACTTTTTTCAATACTATACTATGACTTTTTTACTATACTATAACTTTTTTTAGACATACTATACTATGACTTTTTTTCATCACACATACTATACTATGACTTTTTTTCATGACTTTTTTCGACATACTATACTATGACTTTTTTCATGACTTTTTCGACATACTATACTATGACTTTTTTTAATTGACTTTTTCGACATACTATACTATGACTTTTTTTTTTCGACATACTATACTATGACTTTTTTTCATGACTTTTTGACATACTATACTATGACTTTTTCAACATACTATAGTATGACTTTTTTCACATATTATACTGTTACTTTTTAATTCTTTTTTCGACATACTATACTATGACTTTTTTATGACACATACTATAGTATGACTTTTTTTCGACATACTATACTATGACTTTTTTACATGACTTTTTCATGACTTACTATACTATGACTGTTTTCGACATACTATACTATGACTTAATAATCACTTTTTCGACATACTATACTTTGACTTTTTTCGACATACTATACTATGACTTTTTTCATGACTTTTTTCGACATACTATACTATGACTTTTTTTCATGACTTTTTCAACATACTATACTATGACTTTTTCAACTATACGATACTATGACTTAACTAACTTTTTTCGACATACTATACTATGACTTTTTAGACATACTATACTATGACTTTTTTCATACTATACTATGATTTTTTTATACTATGACTTTTTCACTTTTTTTCGACATACTATACTATGACTTTTTTTCATGACATTTTACGACTATACTTGACTTTTTCATACTATTCTTTTTTTCACTATACTGTTACTTTTTAATTCTTTTTCAACATACTATACTATGACTTTTTTATGAATTTTTCGACATACTATACATGACTTTTTCGACATACTATACTATGACTTTTTTCACATACTATACTATGACTTTTTTCACATACTATACTATGACTTTTTTTTTTCGACATACTATACTATGACTTTTTTCATGACTATTTGACTTCATACTATCATGACTGTTTTCAACATACTATACTATTACTTTTTTCGACAAACTATACTTTGACTTTTTTCGACATACTATACTATGACTTTTTTCATCACTTTTTTAGACATACTATACAATTACTTTTTATCACTTTATTCAACGTACTATACTGACTGTTTTCATGACTTTTTCGACATTCTACTGTAATAATTGCTGCTGTTATTATAAGTAGTCTTAATATATGAATCATTTATGTCATATACATTGAATGTGTTGTATCTCTGTTATGCTGCTCATTCTGTACACATGACATCTATTGCATTCTGTCCATCCTGGGAGAAGGATCCCTCCTCTGTCGTTCTCCCAGAGGTTTCTTCCTTTTTTCTCCCGTTAAAGGTTTTTTTTAGGGGAGTTTTTCCTGTGCCGATGTGAGGGAAGGACAAAGGATGTCGCATGTGCAGAGATTGTAAAGCCCTCTGAGGCAAATTTGTAATTTGTGATTCTGTGCTATACAAAATAAACTGAATTGAACATACTATACTATGACTTGATAATCACTTTTTCGACAAACTATACTTTGACTTTTTTCGACATACTATACTATTACTTTTTTCAACATATTATACTGTTACTTTTTAATTCTTTTTTCGACATACTATACTATGACTTTTTTTCATGACTTTTTTCGACATACTATACTATGACTTTTTTCGACATACTATACTATGACTGTTTTCAACATACTATACTATGACTTAATAATCACTTTTTTCGACATACTATGACTTTTTTTCATGACTTTTTTCGACATACTATACTATGACTTTTTTTCATGACTTTTTACGACATACTATACTATGACTGTTTTCAACATACTATACTATGACTTAATAATCACTTTTTTCGACATACTATACTATTACTTTTTTCGACAAACTCTACTTTGACTTTTTTCGACATACTATACTATTACTTTTTTCAACATATTATACTGTTACTTTTTAATTCTTTTTTCGACATACTATACTATGACTTTTTTTCATGACTTTTTTCGACATACTATACTATGACTTTTTTCGACATACTATAGTATGACTTTTTTCGACATACTATACTATGACTTTTTTCGACATACTATAGTATGACTTTTTTCGACATACTATACTATGACTTTTTTTCATGACTTTTTTCGACATACTATACTATGACTTTTTTTCGACATACTATACTATGACTTTTTTTCATGACTTTTTTCGACATACTATACTATAACTTTTTTTTCGACATACTATAGTATGACTTTTTTCGACATACTATACTATGACTTTTTTTCATGACTTTTTTCGACATACTATACTATGACTTTTTTTCATGACTTTTTCGACATACTATAGTATGACTTTTTTAAACATACTATACTATGACTTTTTTCATGACTTTTTTCGACATACTATACTATGACTTTTTTTCATGACTTTTTACGACATACTATACTATGACTTTTTTTCAACATACTATTCTATTCCTTTTTTCAACATATTATACTGTTACTTTTTAATTCTTTTTTCGACATACTATACTATGACTTTTTTATGAATTTTTCGACATACTATACTATGACTTTTTTTCATGACTTTTTTCGACATACTATACTATGACTTTTTTCGACATACTATAGTATGACTTTTTTTCATGACTTTTTACGACATACTATACTATGACTGTTTTCAACATACGATACTATGACTTAATAATCACTTTTTTCGACATACTATACTTTGACTTTTTTCGACATACTATACTATGACTTTTTTTCATGACTTTTTTCGACATACTATACTATGACTGTTTTCAACATACGATACTATGACTTAATAATCACTTTTTTAGACATACTATACTATGACTTTTTTAGACATACTATACTATGACTTTTTTCATCACTTTTTTCGACATACTATACTATGACTTTTTTTCATGACTTTTTTCGACATACTATACTATGACTTTTTTTCATGACTTTTTACGACATACTATACTATGACTTTTTTTCAACATACTATTCTATTCCTTTTTTCAACATATTATACTGTTACTTTTTAATTCTTTTTTCGACATACTATACTATGACTTTTTTATGAATTTTTCGACATACTATACTATGACTTTTTTTCATGACTTTTTTCGACATACTATACTATGACTTTTTTCGACATACTATAGTATGACTTTTTTTCATGACTTTTTACGACATACTATACTATGACTGTTTTCAACATACGATACTATGACTTAATAATCACTTTTTTCGACATACTATACTATTACTTTTTTCGACAAACTATACTTTGACTTTTTTCGACATACTATACTATGACTTTTATTCATCACTTTTTTCGACATACTATACTATGACTTTTATTCATCACTTTTTTCGACATACTATACTATGACTTTTTTCATCACTTTTTCGACATACTATACTATGACTTTTATTCGACTTTTATTCATCACTTTTTTCGACATACAATACTATGACTTTTTTTCATGACTTTTTCGACACGCTATACTATGACTTTTTTCGACATACTATACTATGACTTTTTCGACATACTATATGACTTTTTTAAGCATACTATTCAATGACTTTTCGACATACTATACTATGACTTCTTTCATGACTTTTTTCGACATACTATACTATGACTTTTTTCGACATACTATACTATGACTTTTTTTAAACTTTTACGACATACTATACTATGACTGTTTTCAACATACTATACTATGGCTTTTAATAATCACTTTTTTTCGACATACTATACTATGACTTTTTTTCATATTTTTTCGACATACTATACTCTGACTTTTTTTCATGACTTTTTTGAGATACTATACTATGACTGTTTTCAACATACAATCCTATGACTTTTTTCATCACTTTTCGACATACTATACTATGACTTTTTCATGACTTTTTCGACATACTATACTATGACTTTTTTCGACATACTATACTATGACTGTTTTCAACATACTATACTATGACTTTTATTCATGACTTTTTTCGACATACTATACTATGACTTTTTTTCATGACTTTTTACGACATACTATACTATGACTTTTTTTCATGACTTTTTTCGACATACTATACTATGACTTTTTTCGACATACTATACTATGACTTTTTTTTAGTTTTTGCGACATACTATACTATGACTTTTTCGACATACTATACTATGACTTTTTTCGACATACTATACTATGACTTTTTTCATGACTTTTTTCGACATACTATACTATGACTTTTTTCGACATACTATACTATGACTTTTTTCGACATACTATACTATGACTTTATCATGACTTTTTTCGACATACTATACTATGACTTTTTTTCGACATACTATACTATGACTTTTTTCGACATACTATACTATGACTTTTTCATGACTTTTTTCGACATACTATACTCATGACTTTTTCGACATACTATACTGTGACTTTTTCGACATACTATACTATGACTTTTTCATGACTTTTTTCGACATACTATACTATGACTTTTTTCGACATACTATACTATGACTTTTTTCGACATACTATACTATGACTTTTTTCATGACTTTTTTCGACATACTATACTATGACTTTTTTCAACATACTATACTATGACTTAATAATCACTTTTTTCGACATACTATACTATGACTTTTTTTCATGACTTTTTCGACATACTATACTATGACTTTTTTTCATGACTTTTTTCGAGCATACTATACTATGACTTGTTTTCAACATACTATACTATGACTTTTTAATCAATCACTTTTTTCGACATACTATACTATGACTTTTTTCATGACTTTTTTCGACATACTATACTATGACTTTTTTCATGACTTTTTTCGACATACTATACTATGACTGTTTTCAACATACAATACTATGACTTTTTTCATCACTTTTTTCGACATACTATACTATGACTTTTTTTCATGACTTTTTACGACATACTATACTATGACTTTTTATAATCACTTTTTTCGACATACTATACTATGACTTTTTTCATGACTTTTTCGACATACTATACTATGACTTTTTTTCATGACTTTTTCGACATACTATACTATGACTTTTTTCGACATACTATACTATGACTTTTTCGACATACTATACTATGACTTTTTTTCATGACTTTTTTCGACATACTATACTATGACTTTTTTCAGACATACTATACTATGACTTTATTCATCACTTTTTTCGACATACTATACTATGACTTTTTTTCATGACTTTTTCGACATACTATACTATGACTTTTTTACGACATACTATACTATGACTTTTTTCAACATACTATACTATGACTTTTTTCATCACTTTTTTCGACATACTATACTATGACTTTTTTTCATGACTTTTTCGACATACTATACTATGACTTTTTTCATGACTTTTTTCGACATACTATACTA